>NC_080163.1:4697568-4802568 GCF_950295315.1 Erinaceus europaeus
TGTTTCTTTTTAAATTTTTTTAAAATTTTATTTATTAATGAGAAAGAAGGAGGAGAGAGAAAGAACCAGACATCACTCTGGTACATGTGCTTCGGGGATTGAACTCAGGACCTCATGTGTGAGAGTCCAGTGCTTTACCACTGCGCCACCTCCCGGACCACTGTTCCCCTCTTGTTCTATCCTTATTATTTTTTTTTAACCAGAGTACTGTTCAGCTCTGGCTTATGGTGGTGCAGGGAACTGAACCTGGGACTTTGGAACCTCAGGCACGAGAGTTTATTTGCATAACCATTATGCTGTCTACCCTCTGCCCTGTTCTACCCTATTTTAAAGTGTTTCTTTTTCCCATTATTACTATTATTATTTTCCCACCAAGGTTGTCCTGAATGATTTCACTGTTTCTGGTTCTATTTTTATTTTTTGATGAAAGGAGAGAGAGAGGGAAAGAGACACCTAGCACTGCTCCACTGCTCAGGAAGTCCCCCCCCCCCCCAGCCAGCAGGCCGGGCGTTCCCATATGCTGACTGGGGGCTTTGAGCATGGGAGTGTACACTCTCCTGGGGAGCTGTCTCTTGGTCCTATTTCTTTTTAATTAACATAGTATTATTATTTTTATAATAATATTTATTTATTTATTATTAAATACATTTGTTTTTTACTTTTTATCTGATAGGTCAGAGAAGCTGAAAAGGAAGGGGAGAGAGAGAGAGAGAGAGAGAGAGAGAGAGAGACTTCTGCAGACCTGCTTCACCACTTGCGAAGCTTCGCCCCTGAAGGCAGGATTGGGGGCTTGAGACCTGGGGTCCTTGCACATGGTAATGTGTGTGCTTAATCAGATGTGCCACTACACCAGCCACTTTTATTCTGTTTTATAATCAGAGCATCACTCTGGCATGCCGCCTTGTGCCCAGGAATTCCACACTTGAGCTACTGAGTCACTTCCCAGGCCACACGGTTCTTTTGCTGGCCACCAAAGTTATCACTGTGGGGGGGGGGGGATTGGGCAGTGCCAGCACTGTGAATCCACTACTCCTGATGACCATCTCCCCCTCCTCCCCTTTCTACTTTATTTGCTAGGACAGAGAAATTGAGAGGAGAGGAGGAGATAGAGGAGAAAAAGAGGGAGCCGGGGGGGGGGGGGGGGTGGTGGTGCGCCTGGTTAAACACACATATTACCAAGTGGAAGGATCTCGGTTTGAGCCTCAGATCCCCACCTGCAGGGGGTCTGCTTCACAAGCGGTGAAGCAGGTCTGCAGGTGTCTGTCTGTCTTTCTCTCCCTCTATCTCCCTGTCCTCTGTCCTAGCTCATAAAATCAGAGAAATGAGTGGCTGCCAGGAACAGTGGATTCATAGTACCAGCACTGAGGCCTACCAAGACCCAGCGGCAACACCTGGCGGCTATTAGAGAAACAGGGAGAGAAATGGAGAGAGAGAGACACCTGCAGGCCTGCTTCACTGATTGTGAAGATTCCCTCATGCAGGTGGGGGGGGGGGGGCAGGGGGCTCAAATCCGGGTCCTTGTGCATGGTAATGTGTGCACCACCACTGGGCTCTCCACATCATTTCTTTATGACTGCGTGTTTATTATTATGAGAGAGAGAGAGATCAGAGCTCTGCTCAGCTCTGGCGTAAAGTGGTGCTGGGGACTGAGTGCTGGGACCGCAGGCATCTAAGGCCTGTGCTGTAATGCTGCGCTATCCCCCTGGCTCTCTTTCTCTCTCTGGTCCCTGATGTCTGTGTCTCTCTGTCTCTGTGTGTCTCTCTCTTTCAGTCTCTGTCTCTCTTTTCCTCACCCTGTGCTGCGCTGAATGCCCTGATGGTATCAAGGGGTGAGGGGTGGGGGCTCCTTGCACCCAGCATGACCCCTCCTTCCTCCCACCCCCAGTACCCAGACGGAGTCTTCTATGACCTGGACAGCTGCAGGCACCCCGGATACCCCAGACTCCGAGGGAGCTCCCGGTGAGTGGCCCCGCCCCTGTTTAACACCTGGGGAAACTGAGGCCCATGGTGCGTGGTAGGGGTGTCTACTGGCTCCAGAGGCTTAGAGCAGCCAGGCTCATGCCCTACCCCCCCAGCCTCCACCCCTCCCCCCATAGTATGCCCCCACCCAGCTCTCCATGCAAATCCTGGGGCGGGAGATTTGCACACCTCACAATGGCTGCTCTGTGCAGAGGGTTCGAGGGCTGACCTGTTGACAACATCCCCCCCCCAGACTCCCTGTGGGGCTGGGCCGAGGCCCCCGCCGTGCCCGCCACCTACGAAACCTTGACCGGCCCGCCGCCTTCGGGCCCCCCCCAGGCCGCCCCGCTCTGCTACTCGGCCTTCAGCCCTGGGGGGGCGCTGGACACGGCCCCCAGCCTGGACACCCCAGGCCCTGGCTTCCCCGCGTACCCCACAGAGGACTTCAGCAGCCAGGTGAGGGGCAGGGAGACATCCCAAGACCCAGGGTGGTCGGGATGGTGGCAGCCCCTGGGGTGAGCACACACATGACCAAACTCAAACACAGGGCTGGAGTCCTTGATGACGTCCGCAGGGGGGAAGCTTCGTGAGCGGTGAAGCAGGGCTGCAAGTGTCTCTCTGTCTCTCTCCCTATCTTCCCTCCCCTCTCAATTTTTCTCTGTTTCCGTGCAATAAAATAGAAAATTGAAAGAAAAAATGGCCACCAGGAGTGGTGGATTTACAGTGCAGTCACCGACCCCCAGCTATAACCCTAGTGGCAAAAGAAAAAAAGAGGGGCCAGGGGCCAGGCGGTGGCACACTGGGTTAAGCACACATAGTACTAAGCGTAAGGACCCATACGAGGACCCCAGTTCGAGCCCCTGGCTCCCCACCTGCAGGGGAGTGGCTTCACAGGCGGTGAAGCAGGTCTGCAGGTGTCTATCCTTCTCCCCCCCCCCCCAACTTCCCCTCTTCTCTCAATTTTTCTCTATCCTTTAAAAAAAATTATTTTTTAAATGGCCACAAGGAGTAGTGGACTCGTACTGTAGGCACTGAGTCCCAGCATTAACCCTTGGAGGCAAAAGAAACAATACAGAAAGAACCCGCCACTAGGGTGGAGAGACTATTCAGATGTGGAGTTCCATCGATAACCCTGGTGGCAATGGAAAAAAAAAAAAAGATCAGAGGATAGGATTCAAGGACCCTCTGTGCTTATCATGATTGCTGTATGGACAGACAGAGGGACAGATGGCCACCAGTAGGGCCAGCCTGGCCTTCGAGGAGGAGGCTGTGGGGACCCCATGCCCAGGGCGCAGACAGGAAGAGATGGGAGCCCCCCCAGGGCGGGGGGGCTGGGAGGAGCCACTGGAGGACTGAGGACAGGAGAGGAGCAGAGGGGCTGAGTCTCAGGGTCCCCCGGCCTTCCGTAGACCCTGGGCCCCCCTGCCTACGCCCCGTACCCCAGCCCCGTGCTCTCAGAGGAAGAAGACCTGCTTGATAGCCCTGCCCTTGAGGTCTCGGACAGCGAGTCAGACGAGGCCCTCCTGGCCTGCCCCGATGGGCAGGTGTCTGAGGCAGGTATGTGGTGGCAAATGGGGGGTGAGGGGTGGAAGCCAGGACTGGGGGATGGGTGGTGGTGTGTGTGTGGTGGGGGCTACGGGAACTCTGACATCCAAATACTAACTCTGCACCCAGCAGTTCTGGGGTCTGTCGCCGGCTGGCTCTGTGATGTTGGGAGAGTGTTTGCACCTCTGTGCCTCATAAGGCGGCAGCAATGGCAGCATCTGCCCTCTGGAGTCAGTTGAGGGTGCTAAGTAACACGATGCAGGCTCCCTGGCTATCAGGGAGTAGATTCTTCCTGGTGGATAGGACCTGGTCGATTCTTTTGCAGGGTCTGAAATGAACAGATTTTAAATGTTTATTTCTCATGCAAATTAATGGTAATGATAGCATTCCCAGACCCCAGAAAGAACCTACCAAAGGTCCCAGTGGTGGCTGCTTGGCAGAGGGCACACGTTACCACAGGAAAGGCTGCCCTCAGTGCTGAAGATGGTATCTCTTCTCTCTCAGTCTCTTTTCAATATTTTATTTATTGATTGGATAGAGCCAGAAGGGGAAGAAGGAGTGAGAGAAGGAGAGAGAGATACCTGCAGACCTGCTTCACCACTCATGAAGCTTCCCCCTTGCGGGTGGGGACCAGTGGTTTGAGCCTGGGTCCTTGTGCCCTGTAACATGTGCGTTCAAACAGGTGCGCCTCTGTCCAGCCTTCCCCCCTTTCCTTCTCCACCTCATATATGTGGAGAGAGAGAGAGAGAGAGAAAGCAGACGTGCTCAGCATGGATGGTGGAGCAGTGTTGTTGTGTCTCTCTTCTTTCTGTATCTGTTGCTTCTTTCCCTAACTGTCCCTGTGAAAAGTAAGTGATAGAAAATTGGGCGGTAGCGCAGCGGGTTAAGTGCATGTGGCGCAAAGCACAAGGACCGGTGTAAGAATCCTGGTTCGAGCCCCGGCTGCCCACCTGCAGGGGAGTCGCTTCACAGGCGGTGAAGCAGGTCTGCAGGTGTCTGTCTTTCTCTTCCCCTCTCTGTCTTCCCCTCCTCTCTCCATGTCTCTCTGTCCTATCCAACAATGACAACAGCAATAACAACAGCAATAACAACAGCAATAATGACTACAACAACAATAAAACAACAAGGGCAACAAAAGGGAAAATAAATAAATATTATAAAAAAAAACCCTCTAGGGCAGAGGGTAGATAGCATAGTGGCTATGCAAAGAGGCTGTTATACCAGAGGCTCCAACATCCCAGGTTCAGTCCCCCGCAGTACCATAAGCCAGAACTGAACAGTGTTATGGTAAAAAAAAAAAACAAACCTGGACTTATAAGCATAAGGACCTGAGTTTGATCCTTGGTGTTGCGTGTGCCTGAGGGGTGCTCTGGTTCTCACTGTCACTTTTTTTTCTCTGTGTGTCTCTCTCCTGTGACATAAAGAAAAAAAAAGTCTCAAAAGAAGAGAAAAGACTCACAAGCTCATGCCCACCTGTTCACCTCCTGCCCAGCCCCTGTTCTCCCTCTCTGGGTCTCAGTTTGCCATCTGTTCAATGGGCATCATTTTTACCACCCCCAACTCATGGGATTTAAGGTGCAGATCTATGATTTACTTTCTTTTCTCTTCTTTTCTTTTCTTTTCTTTTTTCCTCCAGGGTTATTGCTGGGCGCGGTGCCTGCACCGTGAATCCACCGCTCCTGGAGGCCATTTTCCCCCCCTTTTTGTTGCCCTTGTTGTTGCAGCCTCGTTGTGGTTATTATTATTGCCATTGTTGATGTTGTTCATTGTTAGATAGGACAGAGAGAAATGGAGAGAGGAGGGAAAGACAGAGAGGGGGAGAGAAGATAGACACCTGCAGACCTGCTTCACCGCCTGTGAAATGACCCTCCCACAAGTGGGGAGCCGGGGGCTCAAACCGGGATCCTTACGCCGGTCCTTGTGCTTTGTGCCACCTGCGCTTAACCCGCTGCGCCACGGCCTGACCCCCACTTTATTTTATTTTGTCCCGAGGGCTTCTCTGGGGTTTTGTGCCCATATGATCCCATGTCTCTGGGGAGACTTTCAGTTTTCCTTTGCTTCTTCAGGCAGAAGGTGAGAGCAGAGAGCAGAGACACCACAGCACTGCTTCACCTGGTGTGGAGTTTCTCTCCCTGTGCATGGTGCTCCCGCGTGGTGGCTGGGGACTGGAAGCTGGCCCTTGAGCATGGTGAAGTGTGCACCTCCAGAACTCATTATTTATGGAATGCCGCGTGTAGAGCCAGCACTGGGTGCCTCCCAGAGGTCTATAAACACAAAGCAAACACATCAGACGCATTTATAGCCAAGGAGACTCCGGCACGGAGGGGACTGTGTCACGAGCCCAAGGCCACACAGCCAGGTGGGGTTCTAGCAGCCTGTGCCCGGCTATGCCCCCCCCCCCCCCCAGTTCTTCTTCTTTTTTCCAAGGTTATTGCCGGGGCTTGGTGCCTGCATGACAAATCCACTGCTCCTGGAGACCATTTTTCCCCCTTTTTATCATTGTTGTAGTTATCATTATTGTTGTTGTTGGATAGGACAGAGAGAAATGGAGAGAGGTTGGGAAGGCAGAGAGGGGGAGAGAAAGACAGACACCTGCAGACCTGCTTCACCACCTGTGAAGTGACTCCCCTGCAGGTGGGGAGTGGGGGGCTCAAACCAGGATCCTTACACCGGTCCTTGCGCTTTGCGCCATGTGCACTTAACCCACTGCACTACTACCCGACTCCCTCTTTTTTAAATATGTATTTTATTTCTTTTAATGATACACACACACACACACACACACACACACACACACATACAGTGCTCAGTTCTGTAGTAAGATGGTTTCTAGGGGTTTGAACCTGTGATCTTGGGAGACTCAGGCATGTAGATTCTTTTTTTTTAATAATTTATTTCTTTATTGGGGAATTAATGTTTTACATTCAACAGTAAATACAATAGTTTGTACATGCATAACATTCCCCAGATTCCCATTTAACAATACAACCCCCACTATGTCATTCATCATTTTTCATGGACCTGTATTCTCCCCACCCACCCACCCACCCCAGAGTCTTTTACTTTGGTGTAATACTCCAATTCCATTTCAGGTTCGACTTGTGTTTTCTTTTCTAATCTTGTTTTTCAACTTCGGCCTGAGAGTGAGATCATCCCATATTCATCCTTCTGTTTCTGACTTATTTCACTCAACATGATTTTTTCAAGGTCCATCCAACATCGGCTGAATGTAGATTCTTTTTTTGTGTATTTTTAAATTTTATTTTGGTTTTTTATTGGATACAGAGAGAAATTGATAAGGGAGAGGAAGAGATAGAGAGAGAGAGAGCAACAGAGAGACACCTGCAGTCCTACTTCACCACTTGGGAAGCTTCCTCTGCAGGTGGGGACTATGTGGGTGCTTAACCAGGTGCGCCACCGCCTGGCCCCGGGCATGTATGTTCTGTGCTTTAACAGACTGAGCTAGATCTGGCGATGCTTTTAAAACTGTCTATTTTAGGGGTTGGGGCGGTAGCGCAGCGGGTTAAGTGCAGGTGGCGCAAAGCACAAGGAAAGGCATAAGGATCCCAGTTGGAGCCCCTGGTTCCCCATCTGCAGGGGAGTCATTTCACAGGCGGTGAAGCAGGTCTGCAGGTGTCTGTCTTTCTCTCCCCCTCTCTGTCTGCCCCTCCTCTCTCCATTTCTCTCTGCCCTATCCAACAATGAACGACATCAATAATAACAATAATAACCACAACAAGGCTACAACAACAAGGGCACCAAAAGGGGGAAAATGTTCTCCAGGAGCAGTGGATTCATGGTGCAGGCACTGAGCCCCAGCAATAACCCCGGAGGCAAAACCAAACCAAACCAAACCAAACCTAACCAAACCAAACCAAACCAAACCAAACCTAACCAAACCAAACCAAACCAAACCAAACCAAAAAACTGTCTATTTTATTTCATGAGAGAGAGAGAAGCCAGAGCACTACTCTTTTATTTCATGAGAGAGAGAGAAGCCAGAGCACTACTCCGGCACAGGTGGCTGCAGGGTTCAAACTGGGGACCTTGGGTATACAAGTCCTGACCCTTCCCAGCTGAACTACCGGGCTTTTGCTTTTTTTTTTTTTTTTTGGGGGGGGGAGGCGCTGAGGGCAGACAGCATGATGGTGATGCAACAAGACTCTCATGTCTGAGACTCTGAGGTCCCAGGTTCAAGCCCCATCACCACCATCAGCCAGAGCTGAGCTGTGCATGCACCGGTGAGCGAGACAGACAGACAGACAGACAGAGGAAGAGATAGAGAAGAATGGAGAGACGCCACAGCCCCCTCCACCATCCATGGGGCAGCTTTGGGGCCTTCTACAGTGCTCTCAGCCACGGGGGTGGGGGGTGGCACGGCCCCGCAAGTGAGGGTCAGCCCGCTGACCGCTGACCGCATGCCCGCACCCCCCGCACCCCCGCATCCCCGCATCCCCGCAGGGGCCCGCAAGAAGCTGCGCCTGTACCAGTTCCTGCTGGGGCTGCTGACGCGCGGGGACATGCGCGAGTGCGTGTGGTGGGTGGAGCCGGGCGCCGGCGTCTTCCAGTTCTCGTCCAAACACAAGGAGGCGCTGGCGCGCCGCTGGGGGCAGCAGAAAGGCAACCGCAAGCGCATGACCTACCAGAAGCTGGCGCGGGCGCTGCGCAACTACGCCAAGACCGGCGAGATCCGCAAGGTCAAGCGCAAGCTCACCTACCAGTTCGACAGCGCGCTGCTGCCCGCCGCCCGCCGCGCCTGACCCGCGCCCCGCAACCGTGCCCCGCACCCGTGCCCCGCACCCGTGCGCGCCCCCCGGGCCCTGGACGCACGGACCCCACGCGTGGAGAGAGGGGCGCTGCCTCCATCCCTAAGCCCTGCCTGGGGGACCCTTGGGAGCACCCCCCCCATTGTGCCTGAGCCCCCCGCCCCCGGAACTGACCCCTGGATCGTGCCTGCCTCCCCCAGCGGGACCCCTGCCCCAATTTGTGCCAGAGGCCCCCCCCCCCCCCACCACCACCACCAAATCATGCCTGTGGCCCCTTCTGGGACAGACCCCTGATTCGCCCTTTCCGTTCTCCTCTGGGGTCCCCTCTGGGGCCCTCTCTGGGACTGACTTCCTAAATTGTGCTTGGGGTCCCCCAAATCATTCTCAGGACCCCTCTGCAATCCCCCAAATCAAGCTTGGGGCCTCGCCCTGGGACCCACAAGTCATGCCTGGGACATCATCTGGGACAACCCTAATCATGCCTGTGGCCTCCCTCTGGGACCCCCAAATCCTATCTGGGACTGAACTTCCTGGAGTTCCCCTCTGAGACCTTTCAAATCATGCCTGAGGTCCCAGGTCATGGCCCCCTGGGACTCCTTCCTCACCCCAGGGCCCCGGACTCGGCTGTCTCCAATTCCAGGACACACAGGCTGTGTTTGTGTGTGTGTGTGTGTGTGTGTGTGTGTGTGTGTGTGTGTATGGAGGGTGCATGCAGGACCCCAAGAATTTCTCTGGGACACCCCACCTGGTTTCTGAGGCCCCCACTCCCCCAACCAGGTTGGGGCTTCTCTGACACCCCTTAGTCCCATGCAGGAAGGCTGAGCCTACAGAGGGTGACCATAGGTGAGGTGCCACAGTCCAGGCCAGGAGCTTTCTGTCCCGGTGTTCTTTCTCTGGTGTCTGGGCTACTCCTTTGATTTCATTAATAATTTTATTATTTAGTCTAGTGAGCCTTCGAGATGCTACTACTTCAGGCGAATTTTTGTTTTCTTTTTAATTCAGGGAGAGGCAGTGAGGGTTAGACACGGCAACCCCACTCCACCAGTTCACAAGCTTCCCCTGATGGTGCCCCCATGTGGTGTGGGGGACTTGAATCCAGGTCCTTGCATGGGTTGCAGTGGACACTCAACAGTTGAACTATCTCCTGGCCCCATTTAAGTTTCACTGATGTCACAGGAGAGAACCAGAGCATCACTGCCACATACGGTGCCAGGGAGCAAGCCCGGGACCATGCCTGCAGGCCCTGGACTTTACCTCCTGGGTCTCATGCATTCCACCTTTTAGATCTGCGATCACCTAGTGAGAACTGGGACCTGAGGGGAGAGGTACCCTGTACCCTGTCTCATCTTTGAGATGAGCTCACTTTCCAGAACCATCCTGATAGATGTTTTTTTCCCCGGCCAGGGTAATTCTGGGACTGGGTGCCTGTACTCTGAATCCACCACTCCTGATGGCCTTTTCTTTGCTTTCTCCCACCTTCCTTTTTGATAGAAACAGAAATTGAGAGGGGAGGGGAGATAGAGAGAGAAAGACACACAGAGACACCTGCAGCCCTGCTTTAATGTTCCTAAAATGCCCCCCTCCCCCGCTGGTAGGGACTGGGGACTTGAACCTGTGTTCTTGCACATTGCAGTGTGTGCCCAGCCCCCCTGATACCACTTCTTCATGTCTTGAATTCTTTCTAAAAAATTTTAATTTGGTTTATTTCAATGGGAGAAAAAGAACAGAGCCCTGTTCTGACTGATGGTGGTGCTGGGGATTGAAACTGGGACTTTGGAGTGTCAGGCATGAAAGTCTTTTTGCAGAATCATCTGCTATCTCGCCCTCATTTCTAGAATTTTTTAATCACACCCAGGACTCCTCTTCACGTTTGGAAATCACATTTGGGTAGGGGTAGACCTTGGTGAACCTTATCATGTCTGGGCCTCGCTGGTGGATCCTCCGGTCACACCTGAGGTCCCCTCCCCAGTGGATGTGGTATTTTGTGGGGACATCTTCTGGGGCACCCTCCCTCCCTCTCCTGTGGAATCCCCTGCAAGCACCATGCTGATTCCTTGATCTGACCTGAGCTCACCCACACATCGGATTGCAAGCCCTCCTGGCTGTGTCTTTTCTAACTGGTGACATTCCCCCCCCAAAATACACACACACACCCATTAGCAGTAAACCAGGTCCCCAGTGGTGTTTTCACTAGTTAGCTGAAGTGGTTGTAATTTTCATTTTTTTATTTTCTGGGGTGGTGGTGAAGGGAGCAGGGGTCTGAGTTAACATCTGGCATTTCAAATTAGGGAGATTTTGTTTTAAAGTTTTGCACTTTCCTGCAGGAGGTGGCCACCCCACCCCACCGCAGTGGGCACCCATCTCTGCTCTGTCCTCATTCCTGTCCTCTTTCTTTAGCTGCCAGTTGGGCCTCAGTCTCCTGCATTCCGAGCTCTGCTGTGAACCTCGTTGTCTCCCCCTTGTGTCTGGAATTTTCTACTCATATCCAGGACTCGAAGTGTGTGTGTGTGTGGGGGGGGGCATTTTGTCACATTTGGAAATCACTTTTGGGTAGGGGTAGACTTTGATGAGCCTTATCATGTCTGGGTCCCTGTGGTCAATCGTCCCAGATCAAGGGGAGGATGTTCTGATCTGGACTCTCAGGGGGTGGGGTGGGAGGGGTGGCGGTAGCAGGGGCAGTGAACCAAAAGACCAGAGTCCCATCGTCCTTAAGTCAGGATGGCTTCCATCCAGGGTGAAAAGCCTTTGGCTGCTGGGCTCAGGCCTGTCTCATCTATGGAAGGGGAGAGGAAGACAGTCACAAAATTCCCCTGGGACCTTTGCTGCGCCTCGGGGGTGAAAGCTACCCCCACATTTATTAGAAGTTTTGGAGAAGGAAGAGGAGAAACTGAGCACTCTGCAGGTGGCTGGGAGCAGAGCCCAGGCCGGACCTGCCTTCAGAAGGACAGATACCTCCCTCCAAAAAAAAAAAGTAGGGGCAGGGATGTCCTTGGAGAGAAATTGTGCTCCCGAGATGGAGACCTTATCTTGGAAACGAGGTGCATTTTAGAAAAGAAACAAAAAAAATTCTAAAAAAAAACACCCACTCTGGTCGCCTCAAGTGTGGAATTAAATAAAAATCAAAACAAACAAGAGGCAATCGGTCCTTTGTAAGGGACGAAGATATTGGGGTACACTTGGACCTGCTGGTTCTTCGCGACAGCGCCCGGGGAAGAAGAGAAGGGGAGGTAGGAGGGGGGGAGCCCCACTCCCGAGTGTCCCCCCTCCTCCCTGACACCCGGAGCCCCTCCCCTCCTGCTTCTGTCCGGGTCCTACCCGGCACGATCTCCGGGGCGGGGCGGTAGGTCACAGGTGGCACGCCAATCTGCCCGGCAACTCATGACGTCACCAAGAGGCCACCTCCGGGTTGGCCGGGCGCCCTCTGGGGGCGGGGACGTTTCCGGCTCTTAGGGACTTTTGGAGAAAAGGGGGGGAGGCAGGGAAGGGGGAGTACAGAGCCAAATAAAAACCCTGAGGTAATTGTCTCCCCTCATTTGGGGTCTCTCGCGCTGCATTATCGCCTCCGCCTGCACCTGGGTCTCCCACACCCATGCCCACCTCGCTTTCTTCCAAGACCCTCCCTGCACCAGCAAGGTGTCCTGTCACCCCGCACCCCCATTTGCACAGCCACAGAGCCTCTGCTGGGAGAGGCACCAATTCCGGGCAGCCCTCCAGGGTCTTCCCGCCCCCGGGGGGGGGGGTTGTCACCCGGCCCAGGTGTCTGAGGACTCTGGGCACCCGGGGATCCCTCCCCCGCAGCCTCCTGCCTACGCCGGGAAACCGGACCCTCGGCACCCCCGCCCCCAGCTCCGGTTTCCCGAAAACTCCTGACTTGCAGATGCTAAGAATGGCTTCCAGACCCGGCTGCCCTACCCCACCGCCCAGGCCCGGTTCTGAGGTGCCACTCACCCCAGGGTCCCCAGGCCCTAACTTTCCCGCCTTTGAGGACACAGGAGGATAGGCCCTGTCCTGCCATCTCAGAGACCCCAGAATCTGGGGAGCAGACCCTCCTCCTTCAGAATTAGAGGTCCCCCAGGCACTTCTCCCTCACACACCAGGGTCCCAGGGCCTCCTCCCTCAGACACAGGGGTCTCCCAGCCTCTCACTGCCCCAGACCCAGGGGTCCCCCAGCCTCTCCTCCCTCCTTCCAGGGGTCTCCCAACCCCTCCTCCTTCAGACCCAGAGGACCTCCAGCCCACTTCACTCACAACCAGGAGTCCCCCTAGCCGCCACTCCTCACCCAGGGGTCAGTCACCCCGCCCTGGAGCTTCACACTCAGGGGGCCCTAAACCCCTCCTCCCTCAAGTCCAGGGATCACCCAGCTCATCCTCATACACACACCCAGGGGTCCCCCAGCCCTTCCTCCCTCACACCCAGAGGTCTCCTAGCCCCTCCTCCCTCACACCCAGGGGTCCCCAGCCCCTAATCCCCCACACCCAGGGGTCCCACAGCCCCTCTTCCTCCACAACCAGGGGTCCCCCAGCCCCTCTTCCCTCACACCCAGGGTTCCCCCAGCCCCTCCTCCCCCACACCCAGGGGTCCCCCAGCCCCTCCTCCCCCACACCCAGGGGTCCCCCAGCCCCACTTCCCTCACACCCAGGGGTCTCCAGCCCCTCCTCCCCCACACCCAGGGGTCCCCCAGCCCCTCTTCCCTCACACCCAGGGGTCACCAGCCCCTCCTCCCCCACACCCAGGGGTCCCCAACCCCTCATCCCTCACACCCAGGGGTCCCCAGCCCCTCATCCCCCACACCCAGGGATCCCCCAGCCCCTCCTCCCTCACACCCAGGGGTCCCCAGCCCCTCCTCCCTCACACCCAGGGGTCCCCCAGCCCCTCCTCCCTCACACCCAGGGGTCCCCCAGCCCCTCCTCCCTCACACCCAGGGGTCCCCAGCCCCTCCTCCCTCACACTCAGGGGTCCCCAGCCCCTCATCCCCCACACCCAGGGGTCCCCCAACCCCTCCTCCCTCACACCCAGGGGTCCCCAGCCCCTCATCCCCCACACCCAGGGGTCCCCCAGCCCCTCTCCCCCCACACCCAGGGGTCCCCCAGCCCCTCTTCCCTCACACCCAGGGGTCCCCAGCCCCTCCTCCCTCACACCCAGGGGTCCCCAGCCCCTCCTCCCTCACACTCAGGGGTCCCCAGCCCCTCATCCCCCACACCCAGGGGTCCCCCAACCCCTCCTCCCTCACACCCAGGGGTCCCCAGCCCCTCATCCCCCACACCCAGGGGTCCCCCAGCCCCTCTCCCCCCACACCCAGGGGTCCCCCAGCCCCTCTTCCCTCACACCCAGGGGTCTCCCAGCCCCTCCTCCCTCAGACCCAGGAGTCCCCCAACCTCTGCGTTCTCAGATGGTAGTCCCCTGCCCCTTCCTCCCTGGGGACCTGGCATTTGGCCACCCCTCCTGGTCTGGCTGTTATTTGTCACTCTTTAGAACATGCACGTGGAATGTGGGGGGCAGGGGAGGGTGGGCGGCACCTCCTGAGCCTCCCGCGGCCTCCTGGGAGTCTCCGGCCTCCTTAAAGGGCTCCCTCAGGGGGCCCACCTGTCCTCCCCGGGGAGCAGAGCTAGGACCTCTGGACATGCCTGAGGCAAAGCCAGGTGGCTTGTGGGGCCCTGTTCCCCTCTTTGGAGATGGTGGGGTCCTCTTTTCTCAGTGGGACCCAGGGGATGGGTTGCCTGCTCTGTGTGGGGAGCAGTTCCTTCCCTGTATAGGATGGGGGGTATGTTGATATTGGGTGGGGGGTCCCTTTCCCTGTGTGGCGGTGGGGGGTACTCTTTCTCTGCAGGGATTTTGAGGGGCAGATGGAGATTTTCTGATGGTGAAGTTGGGTTCTTCTCGTAGGAATGGGGGGTCCTTTTTGTATGGACTGGGGAGTTCTTTACATGGGGGTGAGGTTCTCAAATCTTGGGGTTGGGGTGCTCTGCTAGGGAAAGCTCCCCCTCCCCCCGCCGTCTCTGAAGTTCTGGCTTTACTTTGTAGAGAGCTGAGTATAGAGACCTAGGGTTTCTGTCTGTGTGGCCAAGGAGGGCTCTTCTATGTGTGAGAAGGAGGGGACCCCCTTTTTTGGAAGCTGAGTTTCCCTGTGTCAGAATTAGGGGACCTTCCCCTGGGGGGGTGGTGTTGAGTGGATCTGGGAAGCACTTACTTGTACGGACAGGGGCTTTCTGTCAGCTCCTCTCCAGTGTTCTTCCTGGTGGGTTCTCTCTGCTGGTGCCCAGCCAAGCAGGCTGAGGGGGTCCAGAGCCCTGTGGCTGTGAGCCTGGGAGGCAGGTCAGGGGCAGATGCTGTGTCAGCCCAAAGTGTCTGGTTTCCTGCCCTGGGGGGAAAAGCTAATTATACTCCCAGACCCAAAAAGGTCAGGGGCCGGTAGCCTGGGTGGATACAGGGCCTGGCAGGTCAGAGGAAACCCAATCCCCTCCCTCAGGACTAGAGCTCGATTTACACCTGCAGGTGATGGAGGATGGGCTGGGGGACCCCTGGGTCTGAGTGTGGGGCCTGGCCTAGACTCCCTGGCCTGGCAACAGGAGCCCAGCACATGTTCACTGCAAGTCTCCCCCCTCACAGCGGCCAAAAAGGCCCCCAAAGGCAACGATGCCGCCAAATCAGCTCCAGAGGAAGCCCCTGTCAAGGAGGCCCCAGTGGAGCCTCCCAAAGGTGAGCCAGCTCCTTCCCCTCCGGCTCCCCGTCACCCTGTGCACCTGCTGTATGCAGCCCCAACCCTGTCCCTGCCCTCAACCCTCCCGTTGCCGTTGCGGGGGGGGGGGCAGCCCCACAAGTTATTAGGGTAACCTGGAGGAGGAGGGGCGTCTGCGAAGGATGAAGAATGAGAGTTGATGCTGAATCAAGCTCTGGCAGACACCTCTGTCAGACTTAGGCAGAACTTGATTTTTATAGTCTCATAAGGCTTAGATCATTAAAACAAAAATCACCCAGGTATAGATTACTAAAACAAAAATCACCAAGGCTTTGGTCACTAATACAGAAATCACCAAGGCTTTGATTATTAAAACAAAAATCACCAAGTAAGAACAGCACAGGTTGGAAACACCTCCTGCTTTGTGGAACATTCACATTCCAGGGGCACTTTTCTCCCTAGAGATCACATCCCAGTTTCTGTGTATTTTGTTATCCCTGTACCTGTGTGCTGGGCAGATGTGCTATTGATTAAGATGAATATTCTACCTCTATGCTTATGCCATCCTCATGCCCCTGTGCATCAGAAGCCAGGGGTTCATAGAAAGTTCCAGCTTGTTATGTGTCTGGGGCCTTAAACAAATGGAGCAGCCCGTTTGTCATAAAATCTGTTCCATTGTTTGATCAGGGAGTTTAGTTTTGTTCCTTACTGAGAAGGCCCCAAGGTGGTGCTGACCTGGCCAGCCTCTCCATAAAGTGAAGCTCTCCAGCTGGAACCCATCTTCTGTGTGTGCTCACTGTGTGACCTGGGCTCTTGCGCACTCTTCCTGCATGAGGAAGTGGGAGCAGAGTGGTGGGTGGGAGATTAACAGGCCCATTGTATCGAGGCGGCTACCAGAGTTTTCCGCTTCTTAATGATGCTGTGTAAGGTGGCCCCTCCACTGTGGGAACCACCAACCTTTCTCTGTATTGCAGGGGGACACTAAAGGAAGTGGTGTAGATAGAGGGAAAAACACTTTTTCCTGTTGGAGCCTCCTGACAAATTCTGCATTACTGATATTGCTTGTTCCATTACAGAGTACAGTGCAGGTTTTGTCATTATTTTTGTCATCGGTCAGGCTCTGAGCCCGGCCATAGGTAAATATTATTAAGACCACACAGAGCTGAATCCCAAGCCCTATATATGGCAAAAGGCGAGATGGTTTCAGTTTGGTCTGGAGAGTCCTGCCGTGCTGAACTTTCTACTCCTGTCCCCTAGGACTGATCCCAGCCCCCAGTGTGGCCTCCAGGCTCTAGGAACTGGTTGCCTCCTCACTCACCTGGGCCCAGAGGGGACACAGCCTGAGGGGCGGCAGCCAGGGGGGCCTCACAGAGCCTGGCCCCAGGGTCTCACCAGTCAGAGGAGCAGCCCCAGGGCCTTTGTCTTCTGAGGTTTATCCTGCCCCTAAAGGGCTTGCTACGCCCCCCCTACCCTATGCCTTAGTACCTACCCCCAACTGTCTCTCCTCAGCAGAAGCCCCACCTGAGGGCCAGTCTCCCACCACCGAGGAGCCCACTGGCATTTTCCTGAGGAAGCCGGACTCTGTGTCTGTGGAGACTGGTGAGGGGCTCTGGGGATGGAAAAGTGTGAGAGCAGGGACCCCGGGTGTGAGGGAGGAGGGGCTGGGGGACCCTGGGTGTGAGGGAGGAGGGGCTGGGGGACCCTGGGTGTGAGGGAGGAGGGGCTGGGGGGACCCTGGGTGTGAGGGAGGAGGGGCTGGGGGACCCTGGGTGTGAGGGAGGAGGGGCTGGGGGACCCTGGGTGTGAGGGAGGAGGGGCTGGGGGACCCCTGGGTGTGAGGGAGGAGGGGCTGGGGGGACCCTGGGTGTGAGGGAGGACGGGCTGGGGGCCCCTGGGTGTGAGGGAGGAGGGGCTGGGGGGACCCTGGGTGTGAGGGAGGAGGGGCTGGGGGACCCCTGGGTCTGAGGGAGGAGGGGCTGCAGGACCCTGGGTGTGGGGGAGGAGGGGCTGGGGGACCCCTGGGTGTGAGGGAGGAGGGGCTGGGGGACCCCTGGGTGTGAGGGAGGAGGGGCTGGGGGACCCCTGTGTGTGAGGTAGGAGGGGCTGGGGGCCTCTGGTGTGAGCATGGACAGGCTGGGAGCCCCTGGGTTTTAGGGAGGAGGGCCTGGGGGACCCGTGAGAGTGAGAGAGGTGGGGTAGGGGACCCCTGCGTCTGAGGTGGGAGGGTCTGGTGTGGAGCCCTGGGTCAGAACTGGCTGCAGGCCTTTCTGTAGTGTCTGACTCCTCCCTGCCCTCCCCCTCCTTCCCAGGAAAGGATGTCCTGATCCTGGCCAAGCTGAATGGGAAGGAGCTCCCTGCCAAGCCCACCGCCAAGTGGTTCAAGGGCAAGTGGCTGGAGCTGGGCAGCAAGAGCGGCGCCCGCTTCTCCTTCAAGGAGTCCCACGATGCCACCAGCAACGTGAGCACCCTCGGGGCCACAGGGACCGGGAGGGAGCTCCAGGCTGGAGGTTGTGCGGACGGGAGAGGGTCTTGGGTGTATTCCCGCAAAGGTCAGGGTCCGGGTCCCCAGGGTCCAGCCTGCCCAGGCACAGGAGCGACTCCCAGATCCCTGTCTGCCCCTCGGTCTGGACTGGGGTGGGGCGGGCACCGGGAGAGGGTAATCTGGGCACCCACAGCCCAGCCCCGGCCCCCAGGTGTACACCATGGAGCTGCACATTGGGAAGGTGGTCCTGGGGGACCGCGGGGATTACCGCCTGGAGGTCAAAGCCAAGGACACCTTTGACAGCTGTGGCTTCAACATTGATGTGGAGGGTGAGCCGGTGTTGGGGTAGAGGTACGGGGGGGGGGGGCATGTGTCAGCCAGATGTGGGGGAGCTTACAGATGTGGGGCAAGGTGGGCACAGGCTCGTGAGAGTAGGTGGGGAGACAGTCTGTAGACTGAGAGCTTGAGGAGGTGGGGGGTGGGGTGGGGTCAAAGGGCACAGGGCTTTGGGGCACTCTCACCTGGGAAGGTTCACGGAGAGTTTGAGCAAGTAGCAGCAAGGCTTCAGGAAATGAGGGTATCCAGTTCCAGCAGGGGGCAGCACAGATTGGGGGAGCATGTAGACTGATGGATCTGGCTTGGGGACCCCTGGGTCCGAGAGTATAGAGGCTCCGGGATCAGCGGCCCAGGATGGGCTGAAATGGGAGGACGGCGGAATGAGGTTGCTCAGGCCTGGGGGTCCGTGGGCTGCTGTGGGGGTGTGCAGGGCGGCCGGGGAAAGAGGGTGTATTGGCTCACGAGGTGAAGGATAATGGGCCTGCGGGAGGGGCAGGAGCTGTGAAGGCACCGGGGCTCTTGGTCTCAGACCACACCTGGTCTAGCATCTCCCTCCCTCACCCCCCCCCCCCCAATGGCCTCTCCCCAGCTCTCCGTGAGGATTCTGGGCAGGTTCTTGAAAGCTTCAGGCGCTCGTAAGTTCCCAGGACCCCAGGAAGATGGAGGGTGGGGTGGGGGGTGCTCTCCTCACTGCCGAGGATCATGGGAGTGGGCTGAGGTGGCCTACGCAACTGAGCGTCCACGTTACCATGCGCAAAGGCCAGAGTTCCAGCCCCCGGTCCCCATCTGCTGAGGGGAAGCTTCACAAGTGGAGAAGCAGGTCTGCAGGTGTCTCTCTTCCTCTCTCCCTCTGTATCTCCCTCTCTCCCCTCTCAGTTTCTTTTTTTTCCTTTTTTCTTTCTTCTTCTCCTCCTCCTCCTCCTCCTCCTCCTCCTCCTCCTCCTCCTCCTTCTTCTTTGCCTCTAGGGTTATTGCTGGGGCTCAGTGCCTGCACTACAAATCCACTGCTCCTGTAGGCCATTTTTCCCATTTTTGTTGTCCTTATTGTTATTGCCATCGCTATTGTTGCTGTCATTGTTGTTGGGTAGCACAGAGAAAAATGGAGAGAGGAGGGGAAGACAGAGAAAGACAGACACCTGCAGACCTGCTTCACCACCTATGAAGCGACCCCCTACGGGTGGGGAGCTGGGGGCTTGAACCAGGATCCTTGCGCCAGTCCTTGTGCTTCAAGCCGCTGCATTACCATCCCTCCCTAGTTTCTGTCTGTTTCTGTCAAAGAAAGACAAATGGGAGCTAGGGGGGGGGGACTGGCCACTGGGAGCAATGGATTTGTTGTTCATGCACCAATGCCCAGCAATAACTCTGGTGGCAACAAACAGAACAAAACACCGCCAGAGGAGTGTCTCCCAGGGCAGGGCTGTGAGAGACAGGAGTATCATGGGACACAAGGAGTTAGCAACTGGTTGAGTCATTAGTGGGGTTCACACCCTCTCTCTGTGGCCACAGGGGTGAAGGGAAGTCGGAAGATGCCGGGGAGCTGGATTTCAGTGGGCTGTTGAAAAAGAGGTGAGTCCCCTCTGCCCATCACAGGAGAGACGAGACTCAGTCAGGGAGGAGAGAGTGGTGGGTGAGGAGGCCATACAGCCAGCCCTGGACTCCCGCCCCACTGCCCCCTCCAGCTGCCCAGTCCCTGCCCATGTGACCCCGTCCCCTTCCACCCAGACACCTACCCTCAGTCCCTACCACAAGTTCACCTGTTGGCCTTCTCTTTCATTCATTATTGCACATTTACTTTCTTTTTCTTACTTAGTTTTTTTTTATTATCTTTATTTATTTATTGGATAGAGACAACCAGAAACCAAGAGGGAAAAAGGGGTGAGAAAGAGGGAGAGAAACGGACACCCGCAGCCCTGCTTCACCACTTGCAGAACTTTCCCCCTGTAGGTGGGACAGGGGCTTGAACCTGGGTCCTTGCACATTGTAACATGTACATTCAACCAGGTGCACCACTACCCAGGCCCTTACTTTCTTTTTTAATAATATTTTTATTGGGGTCTAGGAGGTTGCACACCCGGTTAAGCACACATAGTAATAAACACAAGGACCCATGCAAGGATCTGGATTCGAGCCCCTGGCTCCTCACCTGCAGGGGAGTCGCTTCACAAGCAGTGAAGCAGGTCTGCAGGTGTCTGTCTTTCTCTCTCCCTCTCTATCTCCCTCTCCTCTCTCCATTTCTCTCTGTCCTATCCAATAAAATGGAAAACATGGCTGCCAAGAGCAGTGGATTCATAGTGTTGGCACTAAGCCCCAGTGATAACCCTGGGGGCAAAAAAGAGAAAACATTATATATATATATATATATATATATATATATAATTTAAATGAGAGAGAGAGAAAGAGACTGAGACTAGAGCACTGCTCAGCTCTGGTTTATATTGGTGCTAGGAACTGAACATGGGACCTTGGAGCCTCAGGCAGGATATATATTTTCCCTTTTGTTGCCCTTGTCTTTTATTGTTGTTGTAGTTATTATTGTTTTTTTTAATTTTTATTTATTTTCCCTTTTGTTGCTCTTGTTGTCTTTTTATTGTTGTTGTAGTTGATGTCCTCATTGTTGGACAGGACAGAGAGAAATGGAGAGAGGAGGGGAAGACAGAGAGGGGGAGAGAAAGACAGACACCTGCAGACCTGCTTCACCGCCTGTGAAGCGACTCCCCTGCAGGTGGGGAGCCGGGGACTCAAACTGGGATCCTTAACGCCGGTCCTTGGGCTTTGCGCCCTGTGCACTTAACCCGCTGCGCTACTGCCCGACTCCCAGGCGTGAGAGTCTTTTAAAGAGCCATTATGCTGTGTCCACAGCCCCCTACATTACTTCCCTTCCACTGAGGCTCCAGTACACCAGCTCATCCTTTTGTTCACCTTTCCACACATCCATGCATCCACCTACCCTTCATTCATCCGTCTGTCCATCTGTCCATCCAGCCATCCACACCCAACCCACACATGTCCATCTATCTATCCACCCACTCACCTACCTCCTACATGCAGTCAGCTACCTCTTGACTCACCTACCACGTGCCCATTCACCATCATCCACCACAGAGCCACCGTCCACTCTCTCGCCACCTGTGTACCTGCTCACCAGCCAGTCCTCTCATGGACCCTTGCCCTTTACCCCACCCCTGCGCCATCTATCCTACTTCTCCACCTGCTGAGCCCCCCAGCTCTCTGCATCTCTGCTGTCCGCTCTACCGTCTGCCCTACCTCCCATGCATGCATGCATGCATCCATCCATCCATCCATCCACCTCCTCACCTGTCCCCACATCTCCCTCCCAGACTCGTCCCCACATTTCCCACCCCCCTAGCAAGGCCTTCACCCACTCACCTTGGCAGGGGCACCTCACCCAGAAGCCCTATGTTGGGCTCATCAGTGCTGAGTGCAATGTCAGTGACTGGACACTGGCAACTTGATGCCCAGTGTGGTGTCTAACCACAAACGAACATGTATTTCCTGCTGCTGGCCCATCCAGCCATCCTTGCACTCACCCACCTCTCCCCACGGCCAAGTCCCAGGCAACCCCACCTGCCAACAGTGGCATCTGTCTGTCTGCCCAGACTGCCACCGCCAACGATCTCCCATCAGCCTCTCACTCAGACATTTCCCACCAGCCCCCAACCCCTTCATACACCCTCCATCTTAGTTTTCCCTTTTAGTTGAAAGGACAGAGAGAAATTGAGATGGGAGGGGGGAAGGTAGAGAGGGAGAGAGAAAGAGAGACACCTGCAGCGCTGCTTCACGGCTCAGGAAGCTGCCTTCTTACAGGTGGGGACTGGAGTTTTGAACCTGGGTCCTTGCACATGGGAGTGTGTGTGCTTAACCAGCTCCACAGCCTTCTTCACACTCACCTGCCTCCCGACCCAATGCAGACATCAGACATCTGCCAGCCCTTCCACCTTTCTATCTCTCACCCCTGCCCTTTACTCTCTGCCCATCCGGATCCCCAGACACCCCCAAATTCACCCACTATCTCTCACCCCTGCCCTTTACTCTCTGCCCATCCGGATCCCCAGACACCCCCAAATTCACCCACTATCTCTCACCCCTGCCCGTTACTCTCTGCCCATCCAGATCCCCAGACACCCCCAAATTCACCCACTATCTCTCACCCCTGCCCTTTACTCTCTGCCCATCCGGATCCCCAGACACCCCCAAATTCACCCACTATCTCTCACCCCTGCCCTTTACTCTCTGCCCATCCGGATCCCCAGACACCCCCAAATTCACCCACTATCTCTCATCCCCTGCCCTTTACTCTCTGCCCATCCGGATCCCCAGACACCCCCAAATTCACCCACTATCTCTCATCCCCTGCCCTTTACTCTCTGCCCATCCAGATCCCCAGACACCCCCAAATTCACCCACTATCTCTCACCCCTGCCCTTTACTCTCTGCCCATCCGGATCCCCAGACACCCCCAAATTCACCCACTATCTCTCATCCCCTGCCCTTTACTCTCTGCCCATCCGGATCCCCAGACACCCCCAAATTCACCCACTATCTCTCATCCCCTGCCCTTTACTCTCTGCCCATCCGGATCCCCAGACACCCCCAAATTCACCCACTATCTCTCATCCCCTGCCCTTTACTCTCTGCCCATCCGGATCCCCAGACACCCCCAAATTCACCCACTATCTCTCATCCCCTGCCCTTTACTCTCTGCCCATCCGGATCCCCAGACACCCCCAAATTCACCCACTATCTCTCATCCCCTGCCCTTTACTCTCTGCCCATCCGGATCCCCAGACACCCCCAAATTCACCCACTATCTCTCATCCCCTGCCCTTTACTCTCTGCCCATCCGGATCCCCAGACACCCCCAAATTCACCCACTATCTATCTCTCATCCCCTGCCCTTTACTCTCTGCCCATCCGGATCCCCAGACACCCCCAAATTCACCCACTTGTCTCTTCTTCTGCCTTTTGCTTCCTTCTTTCTCACAATCCTCTCACTCTCTCACTCATCAAACATCTGAACCTGTCTACTAAAACCTGGACAGAGAAGCCCCTCTAATCCTTCATTTCTTTTTAATTTAATTTTATTTAAAAAAATATTTATTTATTCCCTTTTGTTGCCCTTGTTGTTTTATTGTCATAGTTATTATTGTTGTTGATGTCATCATTGTTGGATAGGACAGAGAGAAATGGAGAGAGATGGGGAAGACAGGAGGGAGAGAAAGACAGACACCTGCAGACCTGCTTCACCGCCTGTGAAGCGACTCCCCTGCAGGTGGGGAGCCGGGGGCTCGAACCAGGATCCTTATGCTGGTCCTTGCGCTTTGTGCCACGTGCGCTGAACCCGCTGCGCTACTGCCCGACTCCCTAATCCTTAATTTCAAGCCCCTCACTGCCTTGGGAAGATGGGTGTGGCATGGCCGAGGTGACCACCCCCCACCCTGGAAGGTTCAGCGTGGCCAGAGGAGGGTCCGGAGTGAGAGTCTGGGAGGAAGGCAGAGGACCACTGGCACTAATTATGGGGTGGAAAGGGGCCCATTGGGGAGAGAAGGTGGGGCAGGGACATGTGGGCCAGAGACACATTGTGGGCAGAGGCAGGAGAGAGCATGGTTGTGTGGTGTGGGGGCGAGAGGGGAGGGGGCAGGGCTGGCGTGGTCAGCCTGGGTGGCCAGGGCTTCCTCCTGTGGGCATGGGGGCGGGAGGGGGCGGCGTGCCTCTGATGTGGGCATCAGATATCCCAGCCATACTGGAAGGGAGGGGGCGGGATGGAGGCCAGGAGGCTGGGGCCGGGAAGCGGTGGGAGTCTGGGGCAGCCCCAATGTGCTCTGCCCGCCCTCAGGGAGGTGGTTGAGGAAGAGAAGAAGAAGAAGAAGAAGGATGAAGATGACCTGGGCATCCCTCCCGAGATCTGGGAGCTCCTGAAAGGGGCCAAGAAGAGCGAGTATGAGAAGATCGCCTTCCAGTATGGCATCACGGACCTGCGGGGCATGCTGAAACGTCTCAAAAAGACCAAGGTGGAGGTCAAGAAGAGTGCAGGTCAGTGGCGGCCCGGCAGCCTCGTCGGGGGGGCTGCTGACCACGGGACCAGGGGCCGACCTTGCGGAGGGCCCGCCGTGAGGAGGCGCAGAGGCCCGGCGGGGACCTCTGAGGAGGCTTTCTGGTCTTGAGCTCGGAGCGGTCTGGGGAGGGAGGCTGGGCGGCTCCGGTGAGGCGCAGGTCAGGGAGAAGCCCTCAGCCCCGGCCCTCCCCTCTCTGCTCCCTGCCACCCCATCGCAGCCTTCACGAAGAAGCTGGACCCTGCCTACCAAGTGGACAGAGGCAACAAGATCAAGTTGGTGGTGGAGATCAGCGACCCAGACCTTCCCCTCAAGTGGTACAAGAATGGGCAGGAGATCAAGCCAAGTAGCAAGTATGTGTGTGTACCCTGGGGTGTGTGTGTACCCTGGTGTGTGTGTGTGTACCCTGGGGTGTGTGTGTGTACCCTGGTGTGTGTGTGTGTGTGTACCCTGGGGTGTGTGTGTGTACCCTGGGGTGTGTGTGTGTACCCTGGTGTGTGTGTGTGTGTGTGTGTACCCTGGGGTGTGTGTGTGTACCCTGGTGTGTGTGTGTGTACCCTGGGGTGTGTGTGTGTGTGTGTACCCCGGAGTGTGTGTGTGTATCCTGGGGTGTGTGTGTACCCTGGGGTGTGTGTGTATACCCTGGGGTGTGTGTGTATCCTGGAGTGTGTGTGTGTACCCTGGGGTGTGTGTGTACCCTGGGGTGTGTGTGTGTACCCTGGTGTGTGTGTGTGTGTGTACCCTGGGGTGTGTGTGTGTACCCTGGGGTGTGTGTGTGTACCCTGGTGTGTGTGTGTGTGTGTGTGTACCCTGGGGTGTGTGTGTGTACCCTGGTGTGTGTGTGTGTACCCTGGGGTGTGTGTGTGTGTGTGTACCCCGGAGTGTGTGTGTGTATCCTGGGGTGTGTGTGTACCCTGGGGTGTGTGTGTATACCCTGGGGTGTGTGTGTATCCTGGAGTGTGTGTGTGTACCCTGGGGTGTGTGTGTACCCTGGGGTGTGTGTGTGTGTACCCTGGTGTGTGTGTGTACCCTGGGGGGTGTGTGTGTACCCTGGGGTGTGTGTGTACCCTGGTGTGTGTGTGTGCCCTGGGGTGTGTGTGTACCCTGGGGTGTGTGTGTACCCTGGTGTGTGTGTGTGTACCCTGGGGCGTGTGTGTGTGTGTACCCTGGGGCGTGTGTGTGTGTGTACCCTGGGGTGTGTGTGTACCCTGGGGTGTGTGTGTACCCTGGGGTGTGTGTGTATACCCTGGTGTGTGTGTGTATACCCTGGGGTGTGTGTGTGTGCCCTGGGGTGTGTGTACCCTGGGGTGTGTGTGTGTGTACCCTGGTGTGTGTGTGTGTGTGTGTACACCCTGGTATGTGTGTGTGTGTACCCTGGGTGTGTGTGTGTACCTTGGGGTGTGTGTGTGTATACCCTGGTGTGTATGTGTTTGTGTACCCTGGGGTTGTGTGTGTGTGTACCCTGGTGTGTATGTGTGTGTTTACCCTGGTGTGTGTGTGTGTGCGTGTCCCCTGGTGTGTCTGTGTGTACCCTGGGGTGTGTGTGTGTGTGTGTGTACCCTGGGGTTGTGTGTGTGTGTGTGTGTACCCTGGGGTGTGTGTGTGTGTACCCTGGGGTGTGTGTGTGTGTACCCTGGGGTTGTGTGTGTGTGTACCCTGGTGTGTATGTGTGTGTGTTTACCCTGGTGTGTGTGTGTACCCTGGTGTGTGTGTGGGGGTGTGTGTACCCTGGGGTGTGTGTGTACCCTGGGGTGTGTGTGTGCCCTGGTGTGTGTGTGTGTGTACACCCTGGTATGTGTGTGTGTGTACCCTGGGGGTGTGTGTGTACCTTGGGGTGTGTTTGTGTATACCCTGGTGTGTATGTGTTTGTGTACCCTGGGGTTGTGTGTGTGTGTACCCTGGTGTGTATGTGTGTGTTTACCCTGGTGTGTGTGTGTGTGCGTGTCCCCTGGTGTGTCTGTGTGTACCCTGGGGTGTGTGTGTGTGTGTGTGTGTACCCTGGGGTGTGTGTGTGTGTACCCTGGGGTGTGTGTGTGTGTACCCTGGGGTTGTGTGTGTGTGTACCCTGGTGTGTATGTGTGTGTGTTTACCCTGGTGTGTGTGTGTACCCTGGTGTGTGTGTGGGGGTGTGTGTACCCTGGGGTGTGTGTGTACCCTGGGGTGTGTGTGTATACCCTGGTGTGTGTATACCCTGGGGTGTGTGTGTGTGCCCTGGGGTGTGTGTACCCTGGGGTGTGTGTGTGTGTGTGCCCTGGTATGTGTGTGTGTGTACACCCTGGTATGTGTGTGTGTGTACCCTGGGGGGTGTGTGTACCTTGGGGTGTGTGTGTGTATACCCTGGTGTGTATGTGTTTGTGTACCCTGGGGTTGTGTGTGTCTGTACCCTGGTGTGTATGTGTGTGTTTACCCTGGTGTGTGTGTGTGTGTGCGTGTCCCCTGGTGTGTCTGTGTGTACCCTGGGGTGTGTGTGTGTATACCCTGGTGTGTATGTGTTTGTGTACCCTGGGGTTGTGTGTGTCTGTACCCTGGTGTGTATGTGTGTGTTTACCCTGGTGTGTGTGTGTGTGTGCGTGTCCCCTGGTGTGTCTGTGTGTACCCTGGGGTGTGTGTGTGTGTGTGTGTACCCTGGGGTTGTGTGTGTGTGTGTGTACCCTGGGGTGTGTGTGTGTGTACCCTGGGGTTGTGTGTGTGTGTACCCTGGTGTGTATGTGTGTGTGTTTACCCTGGTGTGTGTGTGTACCCTGGTGTGTATGTGGGGGGGTGTGTACCCTGGGGTGTGTGTGTGTACCCTGGTGTGTGCGTGTACCCTGGGGTGTGTGTGTGTGTACCCTGGGGTGTGTGTGTGTGTACCCTGGGGTGTGTGTGTGTGTACCCTGGGGTGTGTGTTTGTGTACCCTGGTGTGTGTGTGTGTGTACCCTGGGGTGTGTGTGTGTACCCTGGTGTGTGCGTGTACCCTGGTGTGTGTGTGTGTTCCCTGGTGTGTGTGTGTGTGTACCCTGGGGTGTGTGTGTGTACCCTGGGGTGTGTGTGTGTGTGTGTATACCCTGGGGTGTGTGTGTGTGTGTACCCTGGGTGTGTGTGTGTACCCTGGGGTGTGTGTGACCTGGTTGTGTGTGTGTGTACCCTGGTGTGTGTGTGTGTGTACCCTGGTGTGTGTGTACCCTGGGGTGTGTGTGTATGTGTACCCTGGTGTGTGTGTGTTCCCTGGGGGGGGTGTGGGGGGCGTGTGCACCCTGGGATGTGTGTGCATGTGTGGGGGCGGTCAGTGCACTCTGGGGTGTGTGTGCATGTGTGGGGGCGGTCGGTGCACTCTGGGGTGTGTGTGGGTGTACACCTGGGGGGTGTGGATGGGAAATTGGAGTCCTGGAGAGAGCACCCAGAAATAACGCTGGCCACCCTTTGCCCAGAAAGGACGCCCCATCACTTCCTTGAAATGTATGGATGGGGGTGGGTGGTGGTGTGCTCAGTAAGTGCACATAGTACTAAGCTCAAGGACCCAAGCAAGGATCCGGGTTCAACTCCCCCCTCCGGCTTCCTACCTGCAGTGGGGGATGCTTCACAAGTGGTGAAACAGGTCTGCAAGTGTCTCCCTCTTTTCTTTTCTTCTTTTTTCTTTTACTAGAGCACTGCTCAGCTCTGGCTTATGGTAGCATAGGGGATTGAACCTGGGGCTTTGGAGCCTCAGGCATGAGTGTCTCTTTGCATGACTATTATGCTACCATAATAACCTTGTCTACTAGCGTCTTTCCCAGAATATATAAACACCACCGACCCATACGTGACTATACTCCATTATCTTAAATCAAAGCAAATAAATCAGAACCAGCCACTCAGAACCGTGAGGGGCCGAGACACATGCCACATGCATCCATCCCACTGGCCCAAACTCCATGGTGGCATTGTGCCAGCTGCAAAGGAGTCTGGGAAATGGAGTTCTCTAGGAGGGTAGCTGGGGCCCAGTGGGAAGTGGGATCTACACGGAGGGATAGTCAGCACTTTCTCCACGATCACTTGAGAATCAGAAGCGGGGCCATGATGTCCCTCCGGCAGTTTGTCTCAATGGCACGCTGTGCCCCCAACAGATACGTGTTTGAGAACGTGGGCAAGAAGCGGATTCTCACCATCAACAAGTGCACGCTGGCAGATGACTCTGCCTACGAGGTCGCTGTCAAGGATGAAAAGTGTTTCACTGAAGTCTTTGTCAAAGGTGAGTCTGGGCGCCGGGGAAACAGCTCAGGTGGCGGAGCGTAGGACTCCTGGGCCCGGGGCTCCTGGTTTGATTCCTGACACTGCATGACTGGTGCTCTGGTTTCCTCTCTCTGTCTCCCTCATATGAAAGAAATAGAAATAAATCTTTAAAGTCAATTTTATTTGGGAGGCGGGCGGTAGCGCAGCGGGTTAAGTGCACGTGGCACAAAGCGCAAGGACCGGTGTAAAGATCCCAGTTCGAGCCCCCGGCTCCCCACCTGCAAGGGAGTCGCTTCACAGGCGGTGAAGCAGGTCTGCAGGTGTCTGTCTTTCTCTCCCCCTCTCTGTCTTCCCTTCCTCTCTCCATATCTCTCTGTCCTGTCTAACAACGACGACATCAACAACAGCAACAATAATAACTACAACAACAATGAAAAACAACAAGGGCAACCAAAAGGGAAAATAAATATATAAAAAATTTCAAAAAAAGTTTATTTTACTTATTCATTTTGGTTGGACAGAGAGAAACTGAAGGGAAGGCGAGATAGACAAACAGACACAGACTGTAGCCCTGCTTCACTGTTCTTGAAGCCTCCCCCCTGCAAGTGGGCATTGAGGGCTCGAACTTGGCTCCTTGTGTGTTGTTAAGTTGTGTGTTCAACTGGATGGGTCACCACTCAGCCCTGGAATAAATCTTTAAAAGATAAAAAAAAAAAAGAAAGAAAGAAAGAAAGAAAGAGAGAAGAGGTGGTGCATGGTGTAGAGACGCATGTTACCATGCTCAGGGACCCGGGATCGAGCCCCCAGTCCCCACCTGCAGGGGGGAAGCTTCTCAAGCAGTGAAGCAGGACTGCAGGTCTCCCTTTCTCTCTCTTCTTTCTTTCTTTCTTTTTTTTTTTTTTTTTTTTTGCCTTCAGGGTTATTGCTAGGACTCGGTGCCGGCACTTTTCCTGGAGGCTATTTTTCCCCCATTTTTGTTGCCCTTGTTATTATTATTGTTATTGTTGTTATTAATGCCGTTGTTGGCTAGGACAGAGAGACATGGAGAGAGGAGGGGAAGACAGAGAGGGGGAGAGAAAGACAGACACCTGCAGACCTGCTTCACCGCCTGGGAAGCGACTCCCCTGCAGGTGGGGAGCCGGGGGCTCGAACCGGGATCCTTCCGCGGGTCCTTGCGCTCTGCGCCACGTGCACATAACCCGCTGTGCTCCCGCCCGACTCCCTTCTTTTTTTCTTTTATCCCCGGAACTCTGCTCAGCTCTGGTTTATAGTGGTAATGGGGGTTGAACCTGGGACCTTGGAACCTCAGTACCTTTGTGGGGCCAGGCGTAGCCCACCAGTTAAGCGCACATATTACCACAAACAAGAACCCAGGCTGAAGCTGCCGCTCTCCTCCTACCTGAGGGGAGGCTTCACGAGCGGCGAAGCAGAGCTGCAGGTGTCTCTCTGTCACCCTCCCTCGCTGTCTCCCCCTCTCCTCTCAGTTTCTGTCTGTCCTATCCAGTGAAAATAGAGACGGGGGGTGGGGGGAGGAGGGAAAATGGCCACCAGGAGTTGTAGATTCATAGAGCAGGCACTGAGCCCCAGGGATAACCCTGGTGACAATACAAATCATAATAATAACAATAAAAAGAGCATATCTGGCCTGGGGAGACAGCATAATTGTTCTGCAAAAGACTTTCATGCCTGAGGCTCCGAGGTCCCAAATTCAATCCCGGCACCACCGTAAGCCAGAGCTGAACAGTGCTCTGGTCTCTGCCTCTAGTTCTCTCTTGCCCTCTGTGTCTCTCCCTCTCATTGAAATAAAATAAATAAACTTTTAGAAAAAAGAGCTGATCTTTGCATCGCCATTATACTATCTCCCCCACCCACTCTATCACCCCCTTTCCTCTCGATTTCTGTCTCTGTCCAATAAAAATAAATAAACAAGTAAATAAAGACATAAACGGTGAGGCCAGCATTCCTTGGGGAGCACGATTCTGCAGGGGGTCCTGAAGCCCCGGACCCCCCACTACCCCACAGAACCCCCGGTCCTGATCATCAAGCCCCTCGAGGACCAGCAGGTGTTTGTGGGCGACCGGGTGGAGATGTCGGTCGAGGTGTCAGAAGAGGGCGCGCAGGTCATGTGGTAAGTACCCCCCCCCCCCCGCCCTGTCCTTGGCTCCATGGAAGTGCCCTCAGCTTCCTGGCCTCAGCTCCGCTCTGTGGCCTCCCATGGGCATTTGTGACCCTTCACCAGGACACCACAGCCTCCCCCTACCCACCCTCATCTTCATCTGTGACCTGCTCAACATCCTTTCTTTTCTTTTCCTTCTTTATTTTTCAAAATACTTCATTTTAAGAGAAAGAGAAGCAGAGAAAGACACACACACACACACGGAAAGAGAGAGAGAGAGAGATACCAGAGCTCTGCTCAGCTCTGTCTGCTGGTGGGCTGGGGATTGAACCTGGAACTTTCATGTCTTAGGCTTCTGGAAAGGCTTCTTGAATAACCATTTTGCTGTCCTTCCCAGCCCCACTGTGACCTCTAAAGCTTATTTCTTTTTTAAAAATATTTTTTATTTAAAAAAATCTTTATTTATTTATTTGGATAGAGATAGCCAGCAGCTGAGAGGTAAGAGGGTGACAGAGAGGGAGAGAGACAGAGAGACATCTGCAGCCCTGCTTCACCACTTGTGAAACTTTCACTCTGCAGGTAGGGGTTGGGTGCTTGAACCATGGTCCTTATGCATTGGTGTGTGTGTGTGTGTGTGTGTGTGTGTGTGTGTGTGTGTGTGTGTGTAGTGTGTGTGTGTGTGTGTGTAACTGTGCACACCTCCACCCCATCCCTTTGTTTATATTACTTTAAAGAGAGAGAAAGACCAGAGCACTGCTCAGCTCTGGCTGATGTGGAGTTGAGGATTGAACTTGGGGCCATAGAGCCTCAGGCAGAAGACTCTTTTGAAGAGTATGCCATCTCTCCAGCCCAAACTTCTTTCTTTAATGAGGTGCCAGGGATTGAACCCAGGGCCTCATGGATGTGAACCGTGTATTCGACCACTGGACCACCTCTGTGGCCCCTAGGGATTCAAGAAGTTCCTTGTTGTCCCAGGGCTTTGCTTCTCTGAACTGACATTTTCGAGAAACAAAGGGAGAGAGGGAGAGATCCCACAGCCTAAGGCTCCCTCCTAGGCTTGAACCGGGTCACGCAAAGCAGGTACCCTCCTAGCTCCTAGTACTTCTTTTTTTAAAAAATTTTTAAAAAAATATTTATTTTATTTATTTATTCCCTTTTGTTGCCCTTGTTGTTTTATTGTTGTAGTTATTATTGTTGTTGTTGTTGTTGGATAGGACAGAGAGAAATGGAGAGAGGAGGGGAAGACAGAGAGGGGGAGAGAAAGATAGACACTTGCAGACTTGCTTCACCGCCTGTGAAGCGACTCCCCTGCAGGTGGGGAGCCAGGGTTCGAACCAGGATCCTTATGCCAGTCCTTGTGCTTAGCTCTTAGTACTTCTGCCTTCTGCATCTCTTCTCCTCAGGATTCTTATCCTGATCTCTGCAGTTTCAGATTTATTCCATCATTTATTCTTCCATTCAAATAGTCATCCATCCTTTGGTCCATTCATTTATGTATCCACCCATCCACCCATCCATCCACCCACCCACCCACCCACACATCCATCCATCCATCCATCCATCCATCCACTTCCCATCCATCTGTCCGTCCATCCACCCATCCATCCATCCATCCATCCATCCACTGATCCATCCATCCACCCATCCATCCACCCACCCATCCACCCATCCATCCATCCACCCACCCACACATCCATCCATCCACCCACCCACACATCCATCCATCCACTTCCCATCCATCTGTCCATCCATCCATCCATCCATCCATCCACCCATCCACCCATCCACCCATCCATCCATCCATCCATCCACCCACCCACCCACCCATCCATCCATCCACCCATCCCTCCATCTACCCATCCATCCATGCATCCATCCACCCATCCACCCATCCACCCATCCATCCATCCATCCATCCATCCATCCATCCATCCACCCACCCACCCATCCATCCATCCATCCATCCATCCATCCATCCATCCATCCATTGTTCCATCCCCCATCTACTCATTGTTCCCATCGGTTCATCTATCTATGCATCCATCCATCTTGTCTACCCACTCTTCCTTCCTTCCTTCCTTCCTTCCTTCCTTCCTTCCTTCCTTCCTTCCTTCCACCTCCGCAAGCACCCAGATGCCCACCCTGCATTTGTCCCTGCATCCAGCAATATTTTGAGCAGCATCACTGCTGGATTATATGTTGGAGATGAGCTGAGGAGAGAATATGCCCATGGTGCTTGCCCTTATGGGGTGTGTCAGCTGGCAGTTGCTGGCGCGTGTGTTATAGAGACAGGCTTCATTCTGCTCACCCTATAGATAAATAGAGAAGCTCTATTTTTAAAGAATCTTTTTATTTACTTATTATTGGGTAGAGAGAGAGAAATTGAGAGAGAGAGGGGAAAGGGAGGGAGAGAAACAGAAGCATCTGCAACGCCACTCTACCACTCAGGAAGCTCCCCCTCTGCAGGTGGGGAACCGGGGCTCGAACCGGAATCCTTAAGCCGGTCCTTGCACTTTGTGCCACCTGTGCTTAACCCGCTGCGCTACCGCCCGACTCCCTAGAAGCTCTATTTTGACAAGTGTTTCAGTGATAGATACTGCTTTCCAGTAGGAGGAAAGGAACTTCAGTGATCAGGGAAGGCTTCCTGGAGGAGGCGATGCAGCTGAGGTCTTGAGGTGGAATGGGAGGGGATGCACCACACTCCACGGCCACACTGTTCAGCAGCTCCCTGTAACCCCCTGGGCTTCCCCCATGTTCTGGCCACTTCCCACGACCCCTGACCTTGAAGTGTCCCGCCCCCCTGGGCAGGATGAAGGACGGCGTGGAGATGACACGGGAGGACTCCTACAAGGCCCGTTACCGCTTCAAGAAGGACGGGAAACGCCACATCCTCATCTACTCGGACGTGTCCCTGGAGGACCACGGCCTCTACAAGGTCATGACCAACGGGGGCCAGTGTGAGGGCGAGCTCATCGTGGAAGGTGAGTGGCTGCGGCCCAGCTCCCGGCTGGGCTGCTCCGGCGCCCAGGCCCCCTGCAGGCTCGGTCCGCTCACCAGCACATCCCTCTCGGGCTCCACGACTGAGGGCCCCTTACGGCTGTTCCGGCTCTTCAGATACTTGTAGACACTCACACACTCTCTCTCTCTCACACATGTTCTCACGTGCTCTCTCTCTCATACACTGTCTCACATGTATACACACACACACTCATACACACACATGCTCTCTCTCTCACACACTATCACATGTATACACACACTCATACACACACATGCTCTCTCTCTCACACACTATCACATGTATACACACACTCATACACACACATGCTCTCTCTCTCATACACTGTCTCACAGGTATACACACACACTCATACACACACATGCTCTCTCTCACACACACTGTCTCACAGGTATACACACACACTCATACACACACATGCTCTCTCTCACACACACACACTGTCTCACACGTATACACACACACTCATATACACACATGCTCTCTCTCACACACAGTCTCACACGTATACACACACACTCATACACACACATGCTCTCACACACACTGTATCACAGGTATACACACACACTCATACACACACATGCTCTCTCTCACACACACTGTATCACACGTATACACACACACACTCATACACACACATGCTCTCTCTCACACACACTGTATCACACGTATACACACACACTCATACACACAATGCTCTCTCTCATACACTGTCTCACAAGTATACACACACACACACACTCATATACACACATGCTCTCTCACACACACACATTGCCTCACACGTATATACACACACTCATACACACACATGCTCTCTCTCACACACACTGTCTCACATGTATACACACACACTCATATGCACACATGCTCTCTCTCTCATACACTGTATCACACGTATACACACACACTCATATACACACATGCTCTCTCACACACACTGTCTCACATGTATACACACACACTCATATACACACATGCTCTCTCTCACACACACTGTCTCACAAGTATACACACACACTCATATACACACATGCTCTCTCTCACACACACTGTCTCACATATATACACACACACTCACACACAATGCTCTCTCTCACACACACATGCTCTCACGTGCTCTCTCACACACACTCTCACACGTATACACACACACTCATACACACACATGCTCTCTCTCACACACACTGTCTCACACATATACACACACACTCATACACACAATGCTCTCTCTCATACACTGTCTCACAAGTATACACACACACACACACTCATATACACACATGCTCTCTCTCACACACACTGTCTCACACGTATACACACACACTCATACACACACATGCTCTCTCACACACACTGTCTCACATGTATACACACACTCATACACACTTATGCTCTCTCTCACACATGCTCTCACGTATACACACACACTCATACACACACATGCTCTCTCTCACACACACTGTCTCACACATATACACACACACTCATACACACACATGCTCTCTCTCACACACACTGTCTCACATGTATACACACACACTCATACACACACATGTTCTCTCTCACACATGCTCTCACGTATACACACACACTCATACACACACATGCTCTCTCTCACACACACTGTCTCACACGTATACACACACACTCATACACACACATGCTCTCTCTCACACATGCTCTCACGTATACACACACTCATACACACACATGCTCTCTCTCACACACATGCTTTCACGTGCTCTCTCTCACACACTCTATCTCACATATATACACACACTCACACACAATGCTCTCTCTCACACACACATGCTCTCACGTGCTCTCTCACACACACTCTCACATGTATACACACACACTCATACACACACATGCTCTCTCTCACACATGCTCTCACGTGCTCTCTCTCACACACACTGTCTCACATATATACACACACACTCACACACAATGCTCTCTCTCACACACACATGCTCTCACGTGCTCTCTCACACACACTCTCACACGTATACACACACACTCATACACACACATGCTCTCTCTCACAAGGCTCTCACGTATACACACACACTCATACACATACATGCTCTCTCTCACACAGGCTCTCACGTGCTCTCTCTCACACACACTCTCACACATATACACACACATGCTCTCTCTCACACATGCTCTCACGTATACACACACACTCATACACACATGCTCTCTCTCACACACACAGTCTCACACATATACACACACTCATACACACACACATTCTTTGTCACTCACACTGTCTCACATGTATACACACACACTTATGTACACACATGCTCTCTCACACACACTGTCTCACATGTATACACACATTCATATACACACATGGTCTCTCACACACAGTCTCACACGTATACACACACACTCATACACACATGCTCTCACACACACACTCATATACATACATTCTCTCTCACACACACTGTCTCACATGTATACACACATTCATATTCACACATGGTCTCTCACACACAGTCTCACACATATACACACACACTCATACACACATGCTCTCACACACACTGTATCACACGTATACACACACACTCATATACACACATTCTCACACACACTGTCTCACATGTATACACACACTCATACACACACATGCTCTCTCTCTCTCTCACACACACACACACTGTCTCACACATATACACAATGCTCTCTTTTACACACACTCACATACACATATGCTCTCTCTCACACACACACACTGTCTCATACGTATACACAGACTCATATACACACATGCTCTCTTTCACACACACTGTCTCACACATATACACAATGCTCTCTTTTACACACACTCACATACATATATGCTCTCACACACACACACTGTCTCACACGTATACACAGACTCATATACACACATGCTCTCTTTCACACACACACACACACACACTCATATACACACATGCTTTCTCTTTCTCACACACACACACACTGTCTCACACACACATGCTCTCTCACACACTATACTCACGCACACACATGCTTCCTCTCTCATATACACTCTCACAGACACACACAAGCACAACCTCTCACACCCGTCCACTCACATTTCACATACACACACAACCTCTCACACCTACACACTCTCTCTCACACTCACACACTATACACTCACACGCACCCTCATACACACACTGATACACTCACACACACATTCACATACATGTACACAACCATACACACACACTCCCCCTGGGTGCTTCTCTGCCTGCCCTCAGCTTCATCCTCCTCCCGTGTCTGCATCCCCTGGCCCACGCTCTGGACACCCGGTGACTTGAAGGGCAGCTCCTGGGCTCTGGCTCCCTCCAGGCCGAGTATCCGGAGCCGGTGGCCCCCGGCAGGCACCCGCACAGGCCCGAGGCCGGGCTGGAGCAGTGACGCCTGTGACGCCCACCTCCCCCTTTCCTGCCTGCAGAGAAGCAGCTGGAGGTGCTGCAGGACATCGCAGACCTGACGGTCAAGGCCTCGGAGCAGGCCGTGTTCAAGTGCGAGGTGTCAGACGAGAAGGTCACGGGCAAGTGGTACAAGAACGGTGTGGAGGTGCGGCCCAGCAAGCGGATCACCATCTCACACAAGGGCAGGTGTGGAGGGGCCCTGGGGGTCGGGAGGGACCCCTGGTGATCCCCCTCCCCTGCTCCATCAGAGTGGATTCAGAGAGCAGCCAAGGGCAAGAGCTGACTCTCCTTTCTTTCTTTCTTTCTTTCTTTCTTTCTTTCTTTCTTTCTTTCTTTCTTTTTGTATAGAGACAGAGAGAAATTAAGAGGGGAAGACAGAGAGGGAGAGATACAGAGAGACGCCCGCAGCCCTGCTTCATCACTTGTGAAGCTTTCCTCCTGCAGGTGGGGACCAGGGGCTTGAACCTGGATCCTTGCACACTGTCATGTGTGTTTTTAACCAAGTGCGCCACCGCCTGGCCCCGCAAGAGTTGACTCTTGAGCCCAAGCCTGGGTGGGAGAGGGTACTGGTGTGTTCCATCTGACAGCTCACTCTTCACAGAGTCCAGCACTGTCATGGGATCTAGGCTGCTGGGAACTGACCTCATGTCACCATTGCTGTTTTATGAGGGGCAGAGAAAGTCACAGGCTGCAGGGGCGGGGGACCTGGACCCCTATGTCTGAGGGAGAAGGGTCTGGGGGACCCTTGGGTCTGAGGGAGGAGGGGCAGGGGGACCCTTGGGTGTGAGGGAGGAGAGGCTGGGGGACCCTTGGGTGTGAGGGAGGAGAGGCTGGGGGACCCCCGGGTCTGAGTGAATAGGGGCTGGGGACCTCTGCATCTGAGGCAGGAAGGACTGGGGGGCTAGTCTCCTGGGTCTGAGTGGAGACGCCCTCACTTCATGTTATGTGTTACCATGCACAAGGACCCAGGTTCAAGCCCCTGGTCCCCACCTGCTGGGTGAAAGCTTCATAAATGGTAAAGCAGTGCTGCAGATATTTCTCTGCCTCTTTCCCCCTCTATTCTCCCTCCTCTCTCAATTTCTCTGTCTGTATCTAGTATTAAACAAATAAATAGTTTAGAAACTTTGGGGCCAGGTGGTGGTGCACCTGGTTAAGTGCACATGTCACATGCTGTGGAGTCCCCTACATGTTTCCAACAGCCTGGGGATGTGTCGCTGACTGTTCATGACAAATGGAGACACTTAGACACAGAGAGGTGACTTGCTCCAGGTCACACAGCTCTGAGGAGCAGCCCTGAGGGCGGACCCCAGGTGACAGTTTCCCAGATCACAGAATGGAAGCGGTGGGTGTGGCCCGCAGAAAGCAGTGAGGAGGGATTTCTGGGGGTGGCCCCCAGGCTGACCTACCCTGTCCCCTGTCCCCTGCCCCCACCCCTGTCCCCTTCAGGTTCCACAAGCTGGTCATTGATGACGTCAGGCCCGAGGACGAGGGGGACTACACATTCGTACCTGACGGTTATGCCCTGTCACTCTCGGCCAAGCTCAACTTCCTGGGTGAAGATGCCCCTTCGTTCCCCGTCAGGGTCTTAGAGAACTCCCTTGCCTCCCCTCTCCTCTGGGACTGAGGGTGGGTGGAGGGGCCTGCGGATGAGGGTCTAAGCACCCAATCTCCTTTGTCTTCCAGAAATCAAAGTGGAGTATGTACCCAAGCAAGGTAAGGCTGGGGGTCTGGGCCTCTGGGTGTGAGGAAGCAGGGCCTGGGAGACCCCTGGGTCTAGGGAGGAGGGGCTGGGGGACCCCTGGGTCTGAGGGAGGAGGGGCTGGGGACCCCTGAGTCTAGGGAGGAGGGGCTGGGAGACCCCTGGGTCTAGGGAGGAGGGGATGGGAGACCCCTGGGTCTAGGGAGGAGGGGCTGGGAGACCCCTGGGTCTAGGGAGGAGGGACTGCAGGTCTGGACCCCTGGGTGTGAGGGAGGAGGAGCTGGGGGACCCCTGAGTCTAAGGAGGAAGGGCTGGGGGACCCCTGGGTCTAGGGAGGAGGGGCTGGGGGACCCCTGAGTCTAGGGAGGAGGGACTGGGGGAACCCCTGGGTCTAGGGAGGAGGGACTGGAGGGACCCCTGGGTCTAGGGAGGAGGGGCTGGGGACCCCTGAGTCTAGGGAGGAGGGACTGGGGGACCCCTGGGTCTAGGGAGGAGGGGCTGGGAGACCCCTGGGTCTAGGGAGGAGGGGCTGCGGGTCTGGACCCCTGGGTGTGAGGCAGGAGGGGCTGGGGGACCCCTGGGTGTGAGGGAGGAGGGACTGGGGGGACCCCTGGGTCTAGAAAGGAGGGGCTGGGGGACCCCTGGGTCTAGGGAGGAGGGGCTGGGGACCCCTGAGTCTAGGGAGGAGGGACTGGGGGAACCCCTGGGTCTAGGGAGGAGGGGCTGGGGGATCCCTGGGTCTGAGGGAGGAGGGGCTGGGGACCCCTGAGTCTAGGGAGGAGGGACTGGGGGGACCCCTGGGTCTAGAGAGGAGGGGCTGGGGGACCCCTGGGTCTAGGGAGGAGGGACTGGGGGAACCCTGGGTCTGAGGGAGGAGGGGCTGGGGGATCCCTGGGTGTGAGAAGGGGCTGGGAGATCTCTGTGTCTGAGGGAGGAGGGGCTAGGGGACCCCTGAGTCTAGGGAGGAGGGGCTGGGGGACCCCTGGGTCTAGGGAGGAGGGGCTGGGGGACCCCTGGGTCTAGGGAGGAGGGGCTGGGGGACCCCCGGGTCTGAGGGAAGGGTAGGGGACCCTGATCTGTTGGAGCAGTTGCTGGGTCTGGTGTCTATGACTGTTGGAACCCAGTTTCTCAGGGATCCTCAGGTGGGATTGGGAAACCCAACGACCCTCCCCCATCACCAGCCCTGGACCCTCCCTTCTGCCCCCAGAGCCGCCAAAGATCCACCTGGATTGCTCGGGGAAGACCTCGGAGAATTCCATCGTGGTGGTGGCGGGCAACAAGCTGAGGCTGGACGTGGCCATCACTGGGGAGCCCCCTCCCGTGGCCACCTGGCTGAAGGGAGAGGAGGTGCTGGTGGGGGGCTTCTGCCAAGCGACCCTGCACACCTTGCTTTCCCCCCTCCGAGCTTCCATTTCACTGTGTATAAAACGGGGAGGCTGATTCCATCCGCGGGTGGCTGTGAGCACTGGGGCGTCATTCACCACAGGCTTCAGCTGTCGCTCCATCTACTAAGAACCACTCGATCAAACCAACCTGGCCGTGACTCATCCTGCCATCTTTCCATCCATCAGTTAATTCATCTAATTTACCCCGTCATCCTGTGTCCAGGGTTTAGTCCACGAGTCTGTTCATCCATCCGTCAGTCCAGTCTTCCTTCATCTACACAGCTACATTCATCTGCCCTTCCATCCACTAGTAACCATCCATCATTACTTTACCTATCTATGTAGCCATTGGCCTATCCATCCATTCTCAGTCCACCCATCTGTGCACCATCCGTCCACCCAGCCACCCAGTCTGTCCATCGATCCATATGTCTACCCGTGCAGTATGCATCCACCCATCTGCCCATCCGCTTATCCGGCTGTCCATCCGTCTATCCACCCAGCCACCCTCCATTAAGTCACCACCCATCTATCCACCCATCTATCCATCCCACAAAGATGTCACCTTGTATGTTCCAGGCCCCAGGACAGTGCAATTTCCCTCCCTCCTCTGGGCTCGAATGTCCTCTCCTGCACGATGGATAGACCTGGCTCAGTGTCCACTCACCCGCCAGGCAGCAGACAGCCCCTGAGTGGTCCTCTCGGCCAGGCCCCATGCCCAGGCCCTGAGGCTGCGGCCATGATGAGAGCATCCCTGCCTGCAGGAGGCCTTCACATGAGGAGGGAGGCAGGCCCGTGTCCACACAGTCACAGCCCGGGGTGACTGGGGCCGAGCTGAAGGGAGGTACAGGAGGCTCCGAGAACCCTGGGGGTGGAGGCAAGGGAGACAGCCCAGTGGACTTGCGTGCTAGAGGTCCCAGGTTTGCGTCCCAGCATCGCCCTACGGCTTGCATGCCTGAGACTGTTGGTGCCATCACAGGTACCAAGACAGTGCCCTGGCTTCTTTCTCTCATGCGTTTTGTATGAAATGAATAAAATAAATGTCGAGAGAGAAAGAGAGAGAGAGGGAGAGGGAATTCAAGGCATGAGGCTTTTACTTGCAGCTGAGGTGTCTCTGAATGCTCCTTGGCTTCTCAGATAAGGGTGAGTAGTGGAGAGCAGAGAGAGAAGCGGCGTGGCCGCCACACGCCGAGTCTTGGGCGAGAGGCCCTGTGGCAACTTGAATTAAGGATGGTATGTGTGGGAGTTGGGGGGCCGTGGGCAGGAAGGAGAAGGCTGGGCTGAGCTGCCTGGTGCGGTGCTGGGGAGCCACGGAGGACTCTGGAGCAGGGGAGGGGAGGGCGTTGCGCAGGGAGATGTCCGCTGAGACCGTCTGGGGGCTGTGCGCAGGTGTTCTCAGCCACGGAGGGCCGGGTCCACATTGAGCAGCGGGTGGACACCAGCAGCTTCGTGATCGAGAGCGCAGAGCGGGGGGACGAGGGCCGCTACACCATCAAGGTCACCAACCCTGTGGGCGAGGACGTGGCCTCCATCTTCCTGCGGGTTGTGGGTGAGCAGGGGAGGCTGGACGGGGTGGGGGGGTGACTCCAGGAGGCTTGGAGGGACCCCCTGACGGCCCTGCTTCCCCAGACGTCCCAGACCCTCCGGAGGCCGTGCGTGTCACCTCTGTCGGAGAGGACTGGGCCATCCTCGTCTGGGAGCCCCCCAAATATGATGGGGGGCAGCCAGTCACTGGTAAGTGCCTGTGTACTAAAGTCCTGTGTGTGTGTGAGAGAGAGACAGAGAGAGAGAGACAGAGAGCAGAACCTAAGGTTTCTCACTTAGACCCACCATCTGTGGTTTTCTGTGATCCCTGACCCCAATTCATGACCCCTGACCCTTCCTGCTTCCTGACCCACCCCTGACAAGTGACCTCTGACAGCTCTGTGACAGACAGAACAACTTTTAGGTCATGTGACCTTTAAAGAACTATACAGGGGGCTGGGGAGACAGCATGGTGGTCATGCAAAATGCATTTCACTCCTGAGGCTCCAAAGTCGCCAGTTCAGTCCCCAGCACCACTATCAGCCAGAGCTGAGCAGTGTTCTGGTGAGAAAGAAAGAAAGAAAGAAAGGGAGAAAGAAAGAAAGAGAGAAAGAAAGAAAGAGAGAAAAAGAGGGAGTCGGGTGGTAGCGCAGCGGGTTAAGCACAGCGGGTTAAGCGCAGGTGGTACAAAGTGCAAGGATCAGCGTAAAGATCCCGGTTCGAGCCCCCGGCTCCCCACCTGCAGGGGAGTCACTTCACAGGCGGTGAAGCAGGTCTGCAGGTGTCTGTCTTTCTCTCCCCCTCTCTGTCTTCCCCTCCTCTCTCCATTTCTCTCTGTCTTATTTAACAACGACGACATCACTAACAACAACAATAACTACAACAACAATAAAAAAAACAAGGGCAACAAAAGGGGAAAATAAATAAATGTAAAAAAAAGAAAGAAGGAAGGAAGCAAGGAGGAAGGAAGGAAGGAAGGAAGGAAGGAGGGAGGGAGGAAGGAAGGAAGGAAGGAGGGAGGGAGGAAGGAAGGAGGGAGGAAGGAAGGAAGGAAGGAAGGAGGGAGGGAGGAAGGAAGGAAGGAGGGAGGAAGGAAGGAAGGAAGGAGGGAGGGAGGAAGGAAGGAAGGAGGGAGGAAGGAAGGAAGGAGGGAGGAAGGAAGGAGGGAGGGAGGAAGGAAGGAAGGAGGGAGGAAGGAAGGAAGGAAGGAGGGAGGAAGGAAGGAAGGAAGGAGGGAGGGAGGAAGGAAGGAGGGAGGAAGGAAGGAAGGAAGGAAGGAGGGAGGGAGGAAGGAAGGAAGGAAGGAGGGAGGGAGGAAGGAAGGAGGGAGGAAGGAAGGAAGGAAGGAAGGAGGGAGGGAGGAAGGAAGGAAGGAGGGAGGAAGGAAGGAAGGAGGGAGGGAGGAAGGAAGGAAGGAGGGAGGAAGGAAGGAAGGAGGGAGGAAGGAAGGAAGGAAGGAGGGAGGGAGGAAGGAAGGAAGGAAGGAGGGAGGGAGGAAGGAAGGAAGGAGGGAGGGAGGAAGGAAGGAGGGAGGAAGGAAGGAAGGAAGGAAGGAGGGAGGGAGGAAGGAAGGAGGGAGGGAGGAAGGAAGGAAGGAAGGAGGGAGGGAGGAAGGAAGGAAGGAGGGAGGGAGGAAGGAAGGAGGGAGGGAGGAAGGAAGGAAGGAAGGAGGGAGGGAGGAAGGAAGGAAGGAGGGAGGAAGGAAGGAAGGAAGGAGGGAGGAAGGAAGGAGGGAGGGAGGAAGGAAGGAAGGAAGGAAGGAAGGAGGGAGGAAGGAAGGAAGGAAGGAGGGAGGGAGGAAGGAAGGAGGGAGGGAGGAAGGAAGGAAGGAGGGAGGAAGGAAGGAAGGAGGGAGGAAGGAAGGAAGGAAGGAGGGAGGGAGGAAGGAAGGAGGGAGGAAGGAAGGAAGGAAGGAGGGAGGAAGGAAGGAAGGAAGGAAGGAGGGAGGGAGGAAGGAAGGAGGGAGGAAGGAAGGAAGGAAGGAAGGAGGGAGGGAGGAAGGAAGGAAGGAGGGAGGGAGGAAGGAAGGAAGGAAGGAGGGAGGGAGGAAGGAAGGAAGGAGGGAGGGAGGAAGGAAGGAAGGAAGGAGGGAGGAAGGAAGGAAGGAAGGAGGGAGGGAGGAAGGAAGGAGGGAGGGAGGAAGGAAGGAAGGAGGGAGGGAGGAAGGAAGGAAGGAGGGAGGAAGGAAGGAAGGAGGGAGGAAGGAAGGAAGGAAGGAGGAGGGAGGAAGGAAGGAGGGAGGAAGGAAGGAAGGAAGGAAGGAGGGAGGGAGGAAGGAAGGAAGGAGGGAGGAAGGAAGGAAGGAAGGAGGGAGGGAGGAAGGAAGGAGGGAGGAAGGAAGGAAGGAAGGAGGGAGGGAGGAAGGAAGGAGGGAGGAAGGAAGGAAGGAAGGAAGGAAGGAGGGAGGGAGGGAGGAAGGAAGGAGGGAGGAAGGAGGGAGGAAGGAAGGAAGGAAGGAGGGAGGGAGGAAGGAGGGAGGGAGGAAGGAAGGAAGGAAGGAAGGAAGGAAGGAAGGCCACCAGGAGGTGGATTTGTCATGCAGTCACAGAGACCCAGCAATAACCCTTGTGACAAAGTCAAATCAAATAAATATATACACATATAGCTTTTAAAGACTGATTTATTTACAGTCCTGGAGGTGGCACAGTGGATAAGGTATAGGGCTTTCAAACTTGGAATCTTAAGTTCCATCCCCAGCATTGCTTGTGCTAAAGTGAAGCTCTGATTCTCTCTCTTTCTCTTTTTATCATTATTTTTATTTATTTGATAGAGACGGCCAGAAATCAAGGGAAAGGGAGAGGTAGGGAGGGAGAGGCACAGACACCTACAGCACTGCTTCAGCACTCATGAAGCTTTCCCTTTGCAGGCAGGGACCGGGGCCTCGATTAACTTCTTTTAAAAAACTTATTTATTTATTTATTATTAGATAAAGACAGAGAAATTGAGAGGGAGGGAGTGAGAGAGAGAAAGAGAGCTATGCCTGTAATTCTGCTTCACCACTTGTGAAGCTTTCCCCTGCAGGTGGGGAGCAGGGGCTTGACCCTGAGTCCTTGTGCCCTGTAATGTGTGCGCTTAACCAAGCGTGCCACAGCCTGGCCCCTCCTTGGCTTCTATTTTTTAAAAACATTTTTATTGGAGGCCAGGTGGTGGTGCACCTAGTTGAGTGCACACATCACAATGCACAAGGATCCAGGTTCAAGCCCCCGGGTCCCACCTGCAGGGGGGAAGCTTCACAAGTGGTGAAGCAGGGCTGCAGGTGCCTCTCTGTCTCTCCTCTCTGTCTCCCCCTCCCTCTCAATTTCTCTTTGTCGATATCCAATAAAAATTATTTTAAATAATTTTTTCTTAAGATTTTTTAAACTATTTATTTATTCCCTTTTGTTTCCCTTTTTTTTAATTGTTGTAGTTATCATTATTTTTGTTATTGATGTCATTGTTGTTGGATAGGACAGAGAGAAATGGAGAGGGGAGGGGAAGACAGAGACGGGGAGAGAAAGACAGACACCTGCAGACCTGCTTCACCGCCTGTGAAGCGACTTCCCTGCAGGTGGGGAGCCGGGGGCTCGAATCGGGATCTTCACGCGGGTTCTTTGCGCTTTGTGGCATGTGCGCTTAACCCGCTGTGCCACCACCCAACTCCCCCAATAAAAAATAATTTATTTTAATGAAGGAGACGTAAAGTGAAAGATAGAGCCCAGAGCCCTACTCAGCTCTGGCTGGTGGTGGTGCTGGGGACTGAACCTGGGACCTCAGAGCCTCAGGCAGGAGAGGCTTTTGCAAAACCACGATGCTGCCTCCACGGCCCCACGTGACCCTCTCACCTGACACCTCCCTGCGCTCTGGGGCCGCCCCAGGGTACCTCATAGAGCGGAAGAAGAAGGGCTCCCACCGCTGGATGAAGCTCAACTTCGAGGTCTTCACCGAGACCACCTACGAGTCCACCAAGATGATCGAGGGCGTCCTCTACGAGATGCGCGTGTTCGCCGTCAACGCCATCGGCGTCTCGCAGCCCAGCATCAACAGCCGGCCCTTCATGCCCATCGGTGAGCCCCACCCACGCTGACCTCTGCCCGGAGCTCTGCCCACTTGAGCTCCCTCTTCCCCAACAACTCAGCCCACTGGGCCTTCCCCGACCACCACCGCCCACTGCCCCCTCTCTCCTGGAGACCCCGCTGACCTCCTACCTGCCCGGCTAACACCCACCCCGCACCTGGCATCCGTGCCTGGAGGGCTGGCTCCCATGACCCCGCCCCGCCATCCTGTTCCTCTCGTGACCGGCCGGGGATCCCACTCTGAGACCCCGCCCATCTCCCTGTACCGTTGCAGCCCCCACGAGTGAACCCCAGCACCTGATTGTGGAGAATGTCACAGACACCACCACCACCCTCAAGTGGAGGCCTCCGGATCGCATCGGGGCGGGCGGCATCGACGGGTACCTGGTGGAGTACTGCCTGGAGGGCTGTGAGTGACCCCTGAGGCCGGGAGCGCAGGGCCTACTGGGTGCTCGTGGATGCAGTGGGCTGAGCTCTGTGGTGGCGTCTGGGAAACAGGGGTGGGATGAGCCAGTCTGGGTGCCATTGGCCAGCCGGTCCTCTCCCCCTACCTCTCCAGACCCCTATTCCATCCAGTGGTCCCTCTTCATCTACCTGCTATCCTTCCACCCTGTATTTATCTTCTACCTCTATTCCTTCTTCCTCTTCTGTCTCCATCCATCAGTCCAGCCATCCATCCATCAACCACTCTTTTTTTTATTTAATGGAAAACAACAAAATATGTTTATTTCTGGTAGAAACAACAGTGCAGAACAGGGGCTGGGCTGTGGCACATTCGGTTAAGCACACATATTACCCAGCACAGGAACCTGGGTTCGAGCCCTCACTCCCCACCTGCAGCTGGGATGCTTTACAAGCGGTAAAGCAGGTCTGCAGGTGTCTATCTTTCTCTCCCTCTATTTCCTCTCTCCTCTCAGTTTCTCTATGTCTATCTAATTAAAAAAAAAAATGTAGGAAAAAAGTGGCCACAAGGAGCAGTGGATGGATAGTGCTACCACCAAGCCCCCGTGGCGACCCAGGTAGAACCAAACAGAAATGGAGAAAGGCGGGAGTAGGGCGGTAGCGCAGCGGGTTAAGCGCAGGTGGCGCCAAGCACAAGGACAGGCGTGAGGATCCTGGTTCGAGCCCCCCGGCTCCCCACCTGCAGGGGAGTCGCTTCACAGTCAGTGAAGCAGGTCTGCAGGTGTCTGTCTTTCTCTCCCCCTCTCTGTCTTCCCCTCCTCTCTCCGTTTCTCTCTGCCCTATCCAACAATGACAACATCAATAACAACAACAATAACTACAACAAGGGCAACAGAAGGGAGTAAATAAATAAGTTTAAAAATAAAGAAATGGAGTAAGAGACAGACGGACGCCAGCAGCACTGCTCACTCGGGGCTCAGGGCTGGAAACCACCACGTCCTGGCTCCGCTAAGCGCATAAGCCCCGATGCCTCCTCCTTCTCAGTGCCCCCAAGGTCCTCCCCAGGCCCCCGTCACCCCTCCTTCCTCAGCGACCCCCGGGCCCCCTGCAGCCCCGTCCCTCAGAGCTCTAGCTCTGCACGACCCGTGGAGCTGGGGTGCAGCTCACCAGCCCATCTTTGTACCTGTAGACACCGTCTCATGCCCCTGCTTGGGCCAGGTTCTCACCTCCCCAGCTGGCCGTCTGTCTGTCTGCCTTAGTGTCTGCCCATCCACCCTCGCAGCCTCTCTAGTCTCTTCCTTCCTGTCTGCATCCATCTGCCCCTGCTTCTTTCTATTCACTTGTCCACAGCCACCCATCCGAAAATTCTTCTCATCGATTATTTGTTTCCTCCAGGGTTATATCTGGGGCTCGGTGCCCACACTACAAATCCACTGCTCCTGGCAGTTATTTTTTCCATTTTATTGGACAAGACAGAAAGTGAAAGAGCAAGGGAGAGAGAGAGAGAGGGAGAGAGAGACCCGTAGACCTGCTTCATTGCTTGTGAAACATCCCCCCTGCAGGTGGGGAGCTGGGGGCTCAAACCGGGATCCTTGCATGGGTCCTTGCACTTAGTACTATGTGTGCTTATCCTGGTGCGCCACCACCCGCCCCCTCCTTGTAATCTCTGCATGAATATTTTGAGGGCTGGTTGAATGCACACAGTACCATGTGTGAGGACCTGGGTTTGAACAAACCCCCTGCAGGGGGGATGATTTGAAGCAGGTCTGAAGGTGCCTTATTTTCCCTCTCCCTATAACCCCTGCGCCTCTCAGCTTCTCTCTGTCTTATCAAATAAAATAGAAAAAACAATTTTTGGATCACTCAATGAGTCCTCTACCCAGCAAAACCTTCTTCACTTATATATTTATTCACCACTACCTTCCCTTCTTCCTTTTCTCGTTGTCTCCTTCCTTCTTCTGCAACCATTGTCTGCACAGCAAAGCGATCTTCCATCTGTTTATCAATTCATATCTCTGTGTCTGTCCTCCTCCTCTTCCTATTTTTCTTTCTTTTTTGCAAAGCTCTGCTCAGCTCTGATTTGTGGTGGTTCTGGGGATTGAACCTGGGACCTCAGAGTCTCAGGCATGAAAGCCTTTTTGCAGAACTATTATGCTACCTGGCCCCCTCAGCTCTTACTATATTTCTTCTTCCTCTCTTCCATCCATCCATCCATCCATCCACCCACCCATCCATCCATCCAGTCATCCACTCATCCATCTTTCCTTCCTTCATCTCCCCCCTTTTATTTCTCCCTCCCTCCCTTTCTCTCTTGCCCTTCCCCTACCTCTGCCCCCCCCCCCTGCCTGGGAAGGGATGAGGTGGGGCTGAGGGGAGGTGTTGAGGAGAGGCCCGCAGCCCCACTGCTGTCTCTTAGCGGAGGACTGGATCCCCGCCAACACGGAGCCGGTGGAGCGCTGTGGCTTCACCGTCAAGAACCTGCCCACGGGAGCCAGGGTCCTGTTCCGCGTGGTGGGGGTCAACATCGCGGGGCGCAGCGAGCCAGCCACCCTGGTGCAGCCGGTCACCGTCCGGGAGATCGTGGGTGAGTGCCCCTGAACCCCCCACCCTGCTCCCCTCAAGCCTAATGGGTGCCCGCCCATCCCCAGGGTGTGGTCTCCCTGTCCCTCCCTGCAGGGCTTCCAGAGGGGGCCACACCTCTTGTGTGACTGTGGGGGACCACACCTCTTGTGTGACTGTCTGGGGGACACACACCTCTTGTGTGACTGTCTCTGGGGGGGACACACACCTCCCCAGGGGTGTCATCTCTTGTGTGACTGTCTGGGGGACACACACCTCTTGTGTGACTGTCTGGGGGGACACACCTCTTGTGTGACTGTCTGAGGGGGGACACACCTCTTGTGTGACTGTTTGGGGGGACACACACCTCTTGTGTGACTGTCTGGGGGGACACACCTCTTGTGTGACTGGGGGACACACACCTCTTGTGTGACTGTCTGGGGGACACACACCTCTTGTGTGACTGTCTGGGGACACACACCTCTTGTGTGACTGTCTGAGGGGGGACACACACCTCTTGTGTGACTGGGGGACACACCTCTTGTGTGACTGTCTGGGGGGACACACCTCTTGTGTGACTGTCTGAGGGGGGACACACCTCTTGTGTGACTGGGGGACACACACCTCTTGTGTGACTGTCTGGGGGACACACCTCTTGTGTGACTGTCTCTGGGGGGGACACACACCTCTTGTGTGACTGTCTGGGGACACACACCTCTTGTGTGACTGTCTGGGGACACACCTCTTGTGTGACTGTCTGGGGACACACACCTCTTGTGTGACTGTCTGGGGGGACACATACACACCTCTTATGTGACTGCGTCTTATGGGGGGGTTCACTTCCTGTGTGTCTGTCTCCCCAGAGCAACCCAAGATCCGCCTCCCGCGGCACCTGCGCCAGACCTACATCCGCAGAGTGGGGGAGCAGATCAACCTGGTCATCCCATTCCATGTATGCGGGGCGGGGCCAAACGGGCAGGGCCAATGGGGCGGGGCAATGGCTTAAAGGGGCGTGGTGTGGAATAAAGGGGCGGGGCCCTCCATGGACACGGGAGCGGTTTAAAAGGGCAGAAACACGGGGCGGGGCCAAATGGGGGCGGGGCGTTGCTTAGAGAGGCGGGGCGTGTCTGGAAGCACCATGAGGGCGTGGCCTTCGTGTGGGCGAAAATATGCCCCGAGGGGCGGGGCTGGGAGAGTTCTGGGGCCGTTAGTGGGCGTGGTCGGGAGCTCTCGGGGGCGGGGCCGTGGGTGCTCCGTGGGCGTGGCCCGCGTTGAGCTGCCCTCCCGCCCCGCCCCGCCCCGCCCCGCCCCGCCCAGGGGAAGCCCCGGCCGCAGGTGGTGTGGACCAAGGGCGGCGCGCCCCTGGACACGAGCCGCGTGCACCTGCGGACCAGCGACCTGGACACGGTGTTCTTCGTGCGCCAGGCGGCGCGCTCCGACTCGGGAGAGTACGAGCTGAGCGTGCAGATAGAGAACATGCAGGACACCGCCACCATCCGCATCCGAGTCGTGGGTATGTGGGGTGGTGGCGGTGCGCCCCAGGGGGCGAGCTGGAATGGAGCAGAAAAAGGAGGAGATGGGATTGGCAGAGGGAGGGCTGGGGAGCAGGAAGGAGAGGGGCTCTGGAGCAAAGGTGCAGGGAGGAGGTGAGGGGCTGGTGCAGGGAGGAGGTGAGGGGCTGGGTGCAGAGGAGGCGAGGGTCTGGGTGCAGAGTGGAGGTGAGGGTCTGGGTGCAGAGGAGGTGAGGGTCTGGGTGCAGAGGAAGTGAAGATCTGGGTGCAGAGAGGAGGTGAGGGTCTGGGTGCAGAGGAGGTGAGGGTCTGGGTGCAGAGGAAGTGAAGATCTGGGTGCAGAGAGGAGGTGAGGGGCTGGGTGCAGAGTGGTGGTGAGGGGCTGGGTGCAGAGAGGAGGTGAGGGGCTGGGTGCAGAGGAGGTGAGGGTCTGGGTGCAGAGTGGAGGTGAGGGTCTGGGTGCAGAGTGGAGGTGAGGATCTGGGTGCAGAGTGGAGGTGAGGGTCTGGGTGCAGAGAGGAGGCGAGGGTCTTGGTGCAGAGGAGGCGAGGGTCTGGGTGCAGAGGAGGCAAGGGTCTGGGTGCAGAGGAGGTGAGGGGCTGGGTGCAGAGTGGAGGTGAGGGGCTGGGTGCAGAGGAGGTGAGGGTCTGGGTACAGAGGAATTGAGGGGCTGGGTGCAGAGGAAGTGAGGATCTGGGTGCAGAGAGGAGGTGAGGGGCTGGGTGCAGAGGGGAGGTGAGGGGCTGGGTGCAGAGTGGTGGTGAGGGGCTGGGTGCAGAGAGGAGGTGAGGGGCTGGGTGCAGAGGGGAGGTGAGGCGCTGGGTTGCAGGAGGAAGACAGGGCTGGGGTGAAGAGGAGGGCTGAGCTGTAGCACCCCCACATCCCTCCAGAGAAGGCAGGGCCAGCGGAGAACGTGCTGGTGAAGGAAGTTTGGGGCACTAACGCCCTGGTGGAGTGGCAGCCCCCCAAAGACGATGGCAACAGTGAGGTCACAGGCTACTTCATCCAGAAAGCCGACAAGAAGACCATGGTGAGTGGGCAGAGCCCCGGGTCCACCTTACAGCTGGGAAACTGCAGAGCCAAGAGCCAGTGGACGGTGGGGTGTAGGAGAGAATCCCGCCAGCTGAGATGCGGGCACAAGGGTTTCTTTTAATTTGACTTTGTTTTTCTTTTTATTTTTAATGGGGAGGAGGAGACAGCAGAACATTACTGAGCTCTGGCTTCTTATGATGATGCTGGGGGTTTAACCTGGCAGTCTCAGGCATGAAGTTTTTACTTCTATTTACTTATTGCCACCAGGGTTAGGGTTAGGGTTAGCACTACAAATCCACTACCCCAGTGGCATTTTCTTCTTCTGACTTTTTAAGTATTTGTTTATTACCTTTTGTTGCCCTTGTTTTATTATTGTTGTTACTGATGTCGTTGGTGTTGGATAAGACAGAAATGGAGAGAGGAGGGGAAGACAGAGAGGGGGAGAGAAAGACAGACACCTGCAGACCTGCTTCACCGCCTGTGAAGCGACTCCCCTGCAGGTGGGGAGCCGGGGGCTAGAACCCGGATCCTTATGCCGGTCCTTGCGCACTGTGTCACATGCGCTTAACCAGCTGCGCTACCACCCGACTCCCTCTTCTTCTAATTTTATTAGGACAGAGAGAAATTGAGAGGAGGAAGGGAAGATAGAGAGGGGGAAAGATAGGTATTTACAGATCTGCTTCACCAGTTGTGAAGTGCCGCCCCAAAAAAAATTGGGGAGTGGGGACTTGAACTCAAGTCCTTAAACTTTGTAATATGTGTATCACCTCCCAGCCCCTGCATGCAAAAATTTTTAAAAATTATCTCTATTTATTGAATAAAAAATAGCCAGAAATCGAAATGGCAGAAATAGAGAGGGAGAAAGACAGAGAGACACTTGCAGCACTGCTTTACCACGCATGAAGCTTTCACCCTGCAGGTGGAGTCCGGGGGCTCGAACCCAGGTCCTTGTGCACTGTACCATGTGCGCTCAGCCAGGTGTGCCACCACCTGCCCCCACTCAATTTTTTTTACATAATCATTGTATTATCTTCCCTGCCCTAGTTTGTTATTAAGATTTATAAATACGAGAGTTAAAAAAAGAGGATAAGAAAAAAAAAGAGGAGAGAGAGAAGCAGAGCACCACTCTGGCACATGTGGTGCTGGGGATCAAAGTCAGGAACCTCATCTTGAGAGTTTAATTCTTTATCCACTGCACCACCTCCTGGGCCACGAATTTGTTGGTTTGTTTGTTTTTAATATGCTGGGGCTTCAAAACTCCTAGTGGAATATTGGTCCTTTTTTATATTTATTCGCTTTTGTTGCCCTTGTTATTTTATTGTTGTAGTTATTTTTGATGTCGTTGTTGTTGGATAGGACAGAGAGACATGGAGAGAGGTGGGGAAGACAGAGAGGGAGAAAGACAGACATATGCAGACCTGCTTCACCGCTAGTGAAGCGACTCCCCTGCAGGTGGGGAGCCCGTCCTTGCGCTTTGCACCATGTGCGTTTAACCCGCTGCGCTACCGCCAGACTCCCTTGTCTTGTTCCTTCTTAATTCATGATAGACACAGTGGGAGAGAGAAAGGGCAATGGGGCTGGAAAGACAGGCGGAGAAGCAGGACAGACAGCACAGCATGGGTCCCTGCCCAGCTTCCCAGGCTCCTCGCTCCCCCCCACCTACCCACCCAGCGCGGGTGCTGAGACCACTCGGAATTTCTGGGGCTCCTGGGTGGGCCCCGGCTGGAGCTGCAGGGCGGCCGGGCTCTGGGCGCGGAGCTCAGCCCGGCCCTTCCCGGCCTCGCCCCCAGGAGTGGTTCAACGTCTACGAGCACAACCGCACCACCCACTGCACGGTGTCGGACCTGATCGTGGGCAACGAGTACCACTTCCGCGTCTTCTGCGAGAACATCTGCGGCGTCGGCGACTCGCCGGGCGTCTCCAAGAACACGGCCCAGATCCTCAAGCCAGGTGCGGCGCCTCCCGGCGCGGGGCGCGGGGCGCGGGGCGCGGGGCGCGGGGCGCGGGGCGCGGGGCGCGGGGCGCGGGGCGCGGGGCGCGGGGCGCGGGGCGCGGGGCGGGTGCTGATGGCGCTCGCTCCCCCAGGGCTCACCTTCAAACCTCTGGAGTATCAGGAGCACGACTTCCGCACGCCCCCCAAGTTCCTGACGCCCCTGCTGGACCGCGTGGTCGTGGCCGGGTACTCAGCTGCCCTCAACTGCGCCGTCAGGGGCCACCCAAAGGTGCGGGGTGCGGGAGTGGGGGGGATGGGAGACACACACCTTGGCGGGAGAGCCACCACTCCTCACCGCCACGCAGTGTTTACTCCACCAATTCTTTACTTCCTTCCTTGTTGTCCTGGGGTCTTTACCACTCTGGACCAACTTTCTCATATATAGACTTTTTTTTTTTTTGCCTCCAGGGTTATTGCCGGGGCTCAGTCCACGGCTCCTGGAGACCATTTTCCCCCCTTTTGTTGCCCTTGTTGCTCCATCATTGTGGTTATTATTCTTGTTGTTGGATAGGACAGAGAGAAATGGAGAGAGGAGGGGAAGACAGAGAGGGAGAGAAAGACAGACACCTGCAGACCTGCTTCACCGCCTGGGAAGCGACTCCCCTTGCAGGTGGGGAGCCGGGGGCTCGAACCGGGATCCTTACCGCCGTCCTTGTGCTTGGCGCCACATGTGCTTAACCCGCTGCGCTAACGCCCGACTCCCATACTTTTCTTTTAATTTATTTATAAAAAGGAAACATTTTAAAGAACTGGAGCACAGGCCAGGTGGCGACACATCTAGCTGAACACAGACCTTACCATGTGCACGAGCCTGGGTTCCAGCCCTGGCTCCCCACCTGCAGGCGGGACCTTTCACCAGCGGTGAAGCAGGTCTGCAGGTGTCTGTCTCCCCCTCCTCTCAATTTCTCTCTGTCCTATTCAGTTAAAAAATGGAAAGAAATGGTGGTCCAGGAGGTAGCACAGGGGCTAAGGCAGTAGACTCTCAGGCATGAGGTCCCGAGTTCATTCCCTGGCAGCACATGTACCAGAGTGATATCTGGTTCTTTCTCTCCTCCTATATTTCTAATTTTTTTTTAATGGAAACAATGGCCTGCAGAAAGTGGATTTGTAGTGCCAGCACCAAGCCCCAGCGATAACCCTGGAGGAAAAAAAGAAAAAAAGGCACGAGCCAGGCGGTGGCACAACCAGCTGAGTGCACACATTACCATGGGCCTAGGTCCAAGCCCCCCACCCCCAGCAGCAAGGGGAACCTTTCATAAGCGGTGAAGCAGGTCTGCAGGGTCTCTCTTTCTCTATCCCTAACTCAATTAAAAATTTTTAAATTATAATTATTGGATAGAGACATCCAAAAATCGAGAGGGAAGGGGAAGACAGAGAGAGAGAGAGAGAGAGAGAGAGACAGACAACACTGCTTCACCGCTCACAAAGCTTTCCCCCTGCAGGTGGGGCCAGGGGCTCAAACCCGAGTCCTTGCGCACTGTAACCTGCGCTCAACCAGATGCGCCACCACCCGGCTTCCTCTCAGTTTCTCTCTGTCCTGTCATGTAAACTACATGGGGGAAAAAGTGGCTGCTGGGAGTGCTGGAGTAGTGTGCAGGCACTGAGCCCAGTGATAGCCCTGGTGGCAATAAAAAGATTAAAGAAGAAAAAAATCTGGCACGTGCAGTGTTGGGGATGGAACTCGGGCCTCCCATGACACCACCCCCGGGTGGGCCATTTATTTTTTGAGCCAGTGAAGGGGAGCACATCACAGTACTGCTCAGCTGTCTGTAGAGCTCCCTCCAGGGCAGCCCACGGTGCTCCCATGTGGTGCTGGGCCTCGAACCCAGAGCCTCACTTCAGGTAAGCTACCCTGGCTCCTGGGCTTTGCTCACTTTCTGTCTCTCCGCCTCAGACAACTGCACTCTGACTTCCCTCAGAAACTTGGGGGGTGGACGCTGACCTCCTGGGCTGTTTGGGGACGTGGGTACTGGCACCTGGAGCTCCAGCCACTTCTCAGGGCCAGAACCCCCCCCCACACACACACACACACACACACGAAGCTTGTGTATGTGCAGCCTGGGGGTGGGGCAAGGAGATGAGGCGACAGGGCCCGCAGAGCCCCCAGGCTCGTGGCTCCACCTGTCCTCTCTCCTTTATTTGCCTCCAGGATTACCGCCAGGACTGGGTGCCAGCACCATGAATCCACTGCTCCCGGCGGCCATTTTTTCTTTCCTATTTTACCAGTAGGACAGAGGGAAATTGAGACAGATGGCGGACGTAAAGACAGAGAGGGAAAGAGAGACACTTGCAGACCTGCTTCACTGCTTGTGAAGCATTCCCCCTGCAGGTGTGGGAGTGGAGGCCTGAACGAGGGTCCTTGAGCACTGTAATGTGTGCACTCAACCAGGTGTACCACTGTCAGGCCCTCCCACTGGCTGGGAGAGAGCATAATTGGTAGAGAGCATACCTCGCCATGCACGAGGCCCTGGGTTCAATCCCTGGAACCGCATGTGGACAGTATGCTCGGCACCGGGAGGGAGCTCCGTGGATGGTGGCTCAGGCCTGTGGTCTCTCTCTCCCTCAAAGTCATGGAAAACTCGAGGGGGGCACTCAGCAGCCTGCCTGAGGTCCTGAGTTCATTCTCTGGCAACATGTGAGAATAATAAAAATGAAATTGGGGCCAGAAGACAGCTCACCTGGTAGAGAGCACACTTCACCAAGTGCAAGAACCCAGGTTCAAGCCCCCAGACAGCACATGGGAGCATCAGCATGGTGGAAGCTTCAGGAATGGGGGAGTAGTGCTGTGGTCTCTCTCTCTCTCTCTCTCCCTCCGAAATATAAATAAGAGAGTCTGCCAGGAGCATTTGAATCATGTGGAGCCCCAGTGAGATACCCCTGGTGACAAAAATAAAATGACTGAAATAAAATTAGGGGCCTGGAGATAGATCAGCCAGGAGGGCGCACTCTCCATGCATGAGGACCCAGGTTCAAGCCCCCAGCAGGGAAACTTGAGTGGTGTCTCTGCTTCTGGGAGTGGGAGAGGATCCGGGAGTAGTGGGATCATGAAGGTGGGGGCAAAAATGAATTAGGACTGGGGAGACAGCATAATGGTTGGTTCTGCAGAAGACTCTCATGCCTGAGGCTCTGAGGCCCCAGGTTCAATCCCCAGTACCACCATTAGCCAGGGCCGGTAATAGGAACAATTGAAAAGGTGGCCTAGACCCCCTCCCCAAAACCCATTTTGCCGCTGCGTGTGTGGGGGGAGGAACTCTTCTGAGCCGGCTTCTTCTCCTGGACCCCCCCGACAGCCCAAGGTGGTCTGGATGAAGAACAAGATGCAAATCCAGGAAGACCCCAGGTTCCTGATCACCAACCACCAGGGGGTCCTGACGCTGAGTATCCGGCGCCCCTCGCCCTTCGACTCGGGGACTTACTCCTGCCTGGCCGTCAACGAGCTGGGGGAGGCGCTGGCCGAGTGCCGCCTGGACGTGCGAGGTTGGAGGTTGGGGGGGCCGGGCCAGCCAGGGCTCCATGGGGGAGCGCGGGAGACCCCACAGGAAGGGGTGAAGTCGCAGGCTTTCCTATCCCCCCTCAACCCTAGCTCAGACCTTCTTCGCTTGTTTCCCCCCAGATTCTACCCCCGCCTTTTCCCGGATCCCCCTCCGGTGTCCCCAGTCCTGCCTCTGGTTCTTGGCACCCCCACCGCCTTCTCCGGCCGGTTCCCAGCCCAGGTGGCGGCACCAAGCCGGCTCTGCTGTTCCCTCTGGCCCCGCGCGGTACCCCCCACCCTGGGGTGCTCCCCTGCCAGCGCCCAGAGCACCCCACCCCATGCCTCCACCCCAGCCCCCCAGCTGCTCAGAACCCCCCCTCGGGCTGGGCTGCAGCTCAGCGAGAGAGTGGGTGCCCCCAAACCATCAAGCGAAAACCCAACAAACCCTGGCGGGAGAACTGAGGCGGGGGTCCTGCGGTGCAGGGGAATGGTGGCCCTGCTGGTCGGGCTGACCAGCCACCTGCCCCTCCTCTCCTCCCCCTCCCTCTGCAGTGCCGCACTGACTGCCGACAGGATCCGCCTGCTGAGTCTGAACCCCGACCACCCTGCGCCCCCTCCCTCAGTTCGCACCCAGAACAGGAGTCTTGTCTTCCGCTCGCCAGTGTCTGTCCTCTTCCTGCCCCCGGGGTGTAGTCAGGGCAGCGGAGGGGAGACACCCAGGTGGGCAGCCCCCCCCCCCAAACAGGCTGTGTCCAGGCCACCATCTCGGCAACTCCCAAGTGAGCCAGGGGAGACCCTCCTAGACCAGCTGCTGAAAGTGTGGGTGCGTGGGTGGGGGGCAGGTGGTTGTAGAGGTCTCTAAGGGGTCCCGGGTGAACCCTAGGGTGTGGGGAGACCCCCTACCCCATGAAGCCGCCATGATGGGAAGGCCTCTCCCCATCACAGTGAGTCTCACGCTGGCCCAGAGACCCTGCTGGCCGGTGACGCTGACACCCTGGTCCTTTAGTGGCCAGTCTTTATTAATCGCAATATTTCATCTGTCCGGCCCTGAGGTAGGGTAGGGATTTAGCTCTCTGGCCCGGGAAGGATTCGGCAGGCTCACAGTCCCCAGAGTTCTGATGTCTGGGGGTCAAGTCTTGCTTCCATTCCTTGAATCTGGGGGTGGCGTGGAGGGGGTGGGAGAGTCTCAGAGGTCTGGACCTTCGTGGGGACCCACCGTTTAGGGGGTGGGGCAGAGGGGAACGGGCTGTCTGCTTCCAGCTCCCTTCCAGCTGCCCGCCTTCCCCCACCCTGGCAGGGAATGGGGGAGGTCAGGGCTGGTCAGCCCACACCGGGGGCCTCAGCATTCCCTCCCCAGAGCCCACCCCCATAAGTCGGAGGGCTGGATGGCAGAGTGCTAGACGTCATCTATGGCCATGGCCACCTCAGCGCCTCACCCAGGCCCTCGGCCCTGCCCTGCTGGGGTCTAAACACAGCCATCAGGAATCCAGAGAACAGGAGAGGGCCCCAGGGCTCCTCCCCCTCACTCCCAGGGGTTCCCCAGCCTCTCACCCCCACACCAAAGGGTCCCCGACATCTCCCTTACTCCCAGGTGAGCCCTGGCCCCAACCCACTCACACGGAGGGGTCCCACAGCTCCTCCTCCCCCACACCTAGGGGTCTCCCATCACCTACCCCCTCACACCGGGGGTCTTCCAGTTCCTCCTCCTCACACCCGGGGGTCCCCCAGCCCCTCCTCCCTCACACTCAGGGGTCCCCCAGCCCCTCCTCCCTCACACCCAGGGCCCCCAGCCCCTCCTCCCTCACACCCAGGGGTCCCCCAGCTCCTCCTCCCTCACACCCAGGGGTCCCCCAGCCCCTCCTCCCCCACATCCAGGGGTCGCCCAGCCCATCCTCCCCCACACCCGGGGTCCCCCAACCCCTCCTCCCCCACGCCCAGGGGTCCCCCAACCCCTCCTCCCCCACACCCAGGGGTCCCCCAGCCCCTCCTCCCCCACACCCAGGGGTCCCCCCAGCCCCTCCTCCCTCACACCCAGGGCCCCCAGCCCCTCCTCCACCACACCCAGGGGTCCCCCAGCCCCTCCTCCCTCACACCCAGGGGTCCCCAGCCCCTCCTCCCTCACACCCAGGGGCCCCCAGACCCTCCTCCCCCACATCCAGGGGTCCCCCAGCCCCTCCTCCCCCACACCCAGGGGTCCCTGGCCCCTCCTCCTCACACCCAGGGGTCCCCCAACCCCTCCTCCCCCACTCCCAGGGGTCCCCCAGCCCCTCCTCCCTTAGACACAGGGGTCCCCCAGCCCACCCCCTCACATCCAGGGGTCCCCCAGCCCCTCCTCCCCCACACCCAGGGGTCCCCCAGCCCCTCCTCCCCCACACCCAGGGGTCCCCCAGCCCCTCCTCCCTCATACCCAGGGGTCCCCGGCCCCTCCTCCCCCACACCCAAGGGTCTCCCAGCCCCTCCTCCCTCACACCCAGGGTCTCCCAGCCCCTCCTCCCTCACACCCAGGGTCTCCCAGCCCCTCCTCCCCCACACCCAGGGGTCCCCCGGCCCCTCCTCCCTCACACCCAGGGGTCCCCCGGCCCCTCCTCCCTCACACCCAGGGGTCCCCGGCCCCTCCTCCCCCACACCCAGGGGTCTTCCAGCCCCTCCTCCCCCACACCCAGGGGTTCCCCAGCCCACCCCCTCACATCCAGGGGTCCCCGGCCCCTCCTCCCCCACACCCAGGGGTCCCCCAGCCCCTCCTCCCCCACACCCAGGGGTCCCCCAGCCCCTCCTCCCCCACACCCAGGGGTTCCCCAGCCCACCCCCTCACACCCAGGGGTCTTCCAGCCCCTCCTCCCCCACACCCAGGGGTCCCCATCCTCCCCTCACACCCAGGGTCTCCCAGCCCCTCCTCCCCCACACCCAGGGGTCCCCCAGCCCCTCCTCCCCACACCCAGGGGTCCCCCAGCCCCTCCTCCCTTACACCCAGGGGTCCCCCAGCCCACCCCCTCACACCCAGGGGTCCCCGGCCCCTCCTCCCTCATACCCAGGGGTCCCCAGCCCCTCCTCCCCCACACCCAGGGGTCCCCCAGCCCCTCCCCCCCACACCCGGGGCCCCCCACCCTCTCCGGCTCTGGGTCAGGAGCAGCCCCCCATGCCATGCTGCCCCCATTGCTCACCCGCCCTTGCCCGAGCTCACCTCCGGCTCCAGCGAGTCGTCGTCCTCCCAGTCGTCCCAGTCGTCGCCGTCCTCCCGCGACGAGCCGCCCTGCGTGAAGGGCACCGCGCCCTGGGCCGCGTGGAAGCGCAGGCGGAAGAGCAGCCGCACCCACCGGCCGAACTCGCGCTCGCGGGTCTGGAGCGGGGCGCGCAGCTGCAGGTAGAAGGCGCGGCCGGTGCGGAACTTGACCTTGAGCTGCCAGCGGCTCTCGTCGTGCACGAAGAGCTGCACGAACTGCAGGGGGAACAGCCTGGCGGGGCCGGGCCGCTCAGCGCGGGGTCTCCCGGCCTGTGCCCGCCCTGCAGCCCCGCCTGCCCGCCCGCCTGCCTGCCCCAAGGGCCCGAAGACGGACTGGTGAGAGGGAGAGAGGGAGGGGGAGAGAGGGAGGGGAGGGAAAGGGAGGAGGAGAGAGAGAGAGAGAGAGGGAGTGAGGGAGGGAGAGGCAGGGAGGGGGAGAGAGAGAGAGGAAGTGAGGGAGGGAGAGAGAGGGAGAGGGAGAGAGGGAAAGAGAGAGAGGGAGTGAGGGAGAGAGGAAGTGAGGGAGGGAGAGGCAGGGAGGGGAGAGAGAGGGAGGGGGAGAGAGACGGAGGGAGGGGGAGAGAGAGGGAAGGAAGGAGAGAGAGGGAGGGAGACAGAGAACCAGAGCATCACTGGTGTGCACCGCACCTCAAGGATTTCTCTCTCTCTCTCTCTGGCTTGAGAGCTCAACGCTGAAGAACCTGCCATGCCGCTCAGCCCTAGAAACAACCTTCTCTCTTGGGGTGAGGGAGATGGCTCTGCAGAGGCTCTCCAGGTCCCGGGTTCAATCCCCTGCACCACAAAGCCAGAGCAGAGCAGTGCTTTGGTAGAAACAGAACACACACACAAACAAAATCATCTTTGAAAGCGAGAGAGAGCCAAGCATCGTGTGGCACAGAGTGCTGGGGAGCAAACGTGGGACCCCGCGTCTGTGGTCTGGCACCCCACATTGGCCGCCAGCTCCCTGTCTTTCCGTGGCTGACTCCATGCCGTCCGGTCCCCGGGTGGAAGGAAGCCAGCTGCCTCTCTCCAGAGCACTTGCCCTGCGTGTTCGCTGCTGCCTGGCCGCCTTCTTCCCTCTTTTTTTTTTTCCTCCCCCTCCTCCCCCAGGGTTACTGCTGGGACTTAGGATGTGTATCACACCACCACCCCAGGCAATCTTTTTTGTTTGTTTTGCTTTTGAGGGTGAAAGACAGAGCTAGAGAAGGGAAAAGACAGGCCACCTAGGAGGTGGTACAGGATAAAGTGTCAAATTCTCAAGCACAAGGTCCCGGGTTCAGTTCCTGGCATCGTGTGTGCTGGAGTGATGTCCCATTTTTCTGTCATAAACATATGTCCTGGGAGTCGGGCAGTAGCACAGCGGGTTAAGCGCAGGTGGCGCAAAGCGCAAGGACCAGCATAAGGATCCCGGTTTGAGCCCCCAGCTCCCCACCTGCAGGGGAGTCACTTCACAGGCGGTGAAGCAGGTCTGCAGGTGTCTGTCTTTCTCTCCCCTTCTCTGTCTTCCCCTCCTCTCTCCATTTCTCTCTGTCCTATCCAACAACAACAGCAATGATAACTACAACAATAAAACAACAAGGGCAACAAAAGGGAATAAATAAAATAAAACACTGGGGAGGTGACTGTAAAAAAAAAAGTTTAAAAAAATTCAAAAAAAATTAAATAAATAAAAGGGGGGCTGGGCAGGTTAAGTGCACGTGGTGCGAAACAAGGACCGGCATAAGGATCCCGGTTCGAGCCCCCGGCTCCCCACTTGCAGAAGAGTCGCTTCACAATTGGTGCAGCAGGTCTGCAGGTGTCTGTCTTTCTCTCCCCCTCTGTCTTCCCCTCCTCTCTCCATTTCTCTCTGTCCTATCCAACAATGACAACAATAACTACAACAAAACAAGGGCAACAAAAGAGAATAAATAAATATTTTTTAAAAACACATGTCCTTTGCGTACTTTCAGCCCAGGCTGGAGCCCTGGCACCGCATGCCAGTGTCATGGCCCTGTCTCACCCTTTCTGTCTGAATGGGAAAGTAGCCTGATGCCTGTGAAATCTCCCATAGGTGAGGCCCCCAGTGTGTGTGTGTGTGGGGGGGGGTCAGAGAGGATAAGAGCGCCACTTTGGCACATGCTGAGCTGGGGATCAGCGGTCCAAGTCCTACACTCTGCCCCTCGGCACCTCCTTGGCTGCTGCACCCGGGGCCCCACACTGTCTGTCCTATTTACTCTCAACAGCCCAGGGGTGGGCGCCTGTGACGCCGTCGAGGAGAGGGAGGCATGGGTAGCCAGGGAGCTTCAGGACAAGTTTGGAGCCCCGGTGTTTTCCTGTGCGGGTGTGTTTCATGGCGGAGGGAGCCGATGGAGACAGAGGGGCACAGCCACCCTTCCGCACCCTCCTTAGTGTCTGTCCAAGTGCAGGCGGTGAGACGAGAGGCCAGTCGGCGGGAAGGAATAAGCAGGTGGAGGGAAAGGAACAGTGTACAAGAGACAGTGCCGGGCGGGGGAGACAGCATAGCGGTTATGCAAACAGACTCGCATGCCTGAGGCTTCGAAGTCCCAGGTTCAATCCCCTGCACCACCATAAACCAGAGCTGATCAGTGCTCTGGTAACCTGGTATAACAAACAAAAAAAGAGAGTAGGAGTCCAGTGGTACTGCAGCGGATTAAGTGCACGTGGCGAGAAGCGCAAGGACGGGCATAAGGATCCCGGTTTGAGCCCCCGGCTCCCCACCTGCAGAGGAGTCACTTCACAGGCGGTGAAGCAGGTCTGCAGGTGTCTGTCTTTCTCTCCCCCTCTGTCTGCCCCTCCTCTCTCCATTTCTCTCTGGCCTATCCAACAATGACATCAATAACAACAATAACTACAACAATAAAACAACAAGGGCAACAAAAGGGAATAAATATTTTTAAAAAATAGAGAGAGACAGTGTCATGGCATCTGGATATCTGGAGACCATTTTGTTAAATGTTTCCACCTTACACGGGGGCAGGTGGGGGCTGCAAACAGCCTCAAGGTAGTTCCACTCTGCTTCGACTTCCGCTGCCACCGAGTGAGTTACCAAAAAAAAAAAAAGAAGAAAGAAAAGAAAAAAAAAACACCCACTGTGTGTTTCAGAAATGTCAAGGACTGTGCACTTGTGTGTAACTACACTCATGAGACTTCTTCCCTCCCTACTCCTCTTGCTCTGCCATGAACTGTGTCAACGACATACAAGGCACAAGCAGGATGTTTCTGTGAACGCACTGCACACGTCGACGTGTCTCACTGCTGGCAGCCGCAGTGGGGGCAGGGATTCAGGGTTGGAGGGGGGTAAGGGCAAGGAACCCGACACAGCCCAGATCCTCTGAGGGAGAGGTCAGGGTGGGCGAGGATGTGCGAGGACAGTCACCCAAACAACTGGAGGCGTCCGTTCTCCTTGGCGGGACCTGCCAGCAACAGCAGGTCTGGGAGCTCCAGGGCCGGGCTGGAGGCGGCCACCCCCATGGTGACTTTGTTGGCGACTTCTCCTGACCGGGTCACCTGCGATGGAGGGTCAGGCGTCAGAGCCGTGTATCGGGAGGGTGGGCGTGGGAGGACTGTGACGGAGGAATGTTGGTAGGGTTGACGGTCACAAGCCAAGAGGTTTAAAACCCAAGTTGGGGGCCGGGTGGTGGTGCACCTGGTTGAGCACACACGTTACCAAGCGCAAGGACCTGGGTTCAAGTCCCCAATTCCTACCTGCAGGGGGGAAGTTTCACGAGTGGTGAGGCAGGCCTGCAGGTGTGTCTGTCTCTGTTTTTTTTATTTTGATTTCTTATTGCCTCCAGGGTTATTGCTGGGGCTCAGTGCCTGCGCCATGAATCCACCGCTCCTGGAGGCCATTTTTTCCCCCTTTTGTTGCCCTTGTTGTTGTAGCCTTGTTGTGGTTATTGTTGATGTCGTCGTTGTTGGATAGGACAGAGAGAAATGGAGAGAGGAGGGGAAGACAGAGAGGGGGAGAGAAAGACAGACACCTGCAGACCTGCTTCACCGCCTGGGAAGCGACTCCCCTGCAGGTGGGGGGCCGGGGGGCTCGAACCAGGATCCTTCTGCCGGTCCTTGTGCTTTGCGCCACCTGCGCTTAACCCGCTGTGCTACCGCCCGACCCCCAGGATTTATTTTTTTAAATTTTTTATATTTATTTATTTTCCCTTTTGTTGCCCTTGTTTTTTTATTGTGGCTGTAGTTACGATTGTTATTGATGTCGTCGTTGTTGGCTAGGACAGAGAGAAATGGAGAGAGGAGGGGAAGACAGAGAGGGGGAGGGACAGACAGACACCTGCAGACCCGCTTCACCGCCTGGGAAGCGACTCCCCCGCAGGCGGGGAGCCGGGGGCTCGAACCGGGATCCTTACGCGGGTCCCTGCGCTCTGCGCCGCCGCCCGGCCCCGGTTTGGCGGGAAGCCGATGCCCGCGGGGAGGGAGGGCGGCGGCGGCGGGCGCACCTGCACGAAGTTGCTCTCGAAGATGGGGAAGTCCCGCAGCTGGTCGAACTCGCCGCTCAGGAGGTGGCGCTGCAGCCGTCCCGGCCGGCCCGACGGACAGGCGGGGAGCAGGGGCCGCGCTAGGGGGGCGAAGGTCGGGGGTGTCTGCGCGGAGCACGAGTCCCGGGCCCCCGGCGCCGCGGGCCGAGGTCTCTGGGTCTCCGGTCTCCGCATCGCCGGCCCCATCCCTCGCCGGGGCCCCTCACCGGGCCCGCCCGCGCCGCGCAGCCGCCATCCCGCCCGCTCCCGCCTCACCTGCTGCCCCGAGGGCCGGCTGAGGCGCGCGCCCGCGCTCCATCGCAACGCCCCGCCCCCTCGGGCGCGCGGGGGCGGGGCCTCGTCGCGGGGTGGCGGAGGGGAGGGCGACCGGACGCGTGACGTCACAACGCGCCGGACTTCGGGGCGCGGTTATGACGCCATCGACACAGGGCGGTGCTCGGCGCGTAGACACCCTGCGCAGGCGCATAGGCGGTCTCCCTCCCGGCGTGCCTTGCGGCCGCCCCAGGGACAATATGGCGGCGGCTGGCGCCGCGGCTACCCGGTTGCTCCTGCTCCTGGTGATGGCGGCGGCGCCCAGCCGGGCCCGGGGCAGCGGTTGCCGGGCCGGGGCCGCTGCGCGGGGAGTGAGTGCTCGCTGGCTGTGCACCGGGGGAGCGGGCCGAGGGAGGGGAGTCGCGGGGCACCATGGTGCGCGGCGGCCGGGAGGGACCCCGAGGCAGCAAGTGCAAACCTGAGCTGGGCGGCTGGGGGGGCCTGGGCTCCTCTCATGAATATGCATGAGGGGGCGCGCGCTGGGCCTCTTATGAATATGCATGAGGGGCTGGCCTGGGCGGAGCCATAACGAATCGGGGCGGTGAAGGTGGAAAGTGGACGTTCTGCTCCCTTAAGTCGGGAGCCGGGTGCCGCAGGTGCTGGGGGGGGGAGATGGAAAGGTAGAAGTGGAGAAAACTGGGGAAATGGGGCGGAGGAGATGGATGGAATAAGGGATCTGCAAACAGACTCTCCTGCCTGAGGCTCCAAGCTCCCAGGTTCAGATATAAAAAGAAGAAGAAGAAGACTGGAGAAATGGAGAAGTAGGCGAGGAGTCTTGAAGTGGCTGGTGGTGGAGCGGGGCAGGTGGGGCAGGGCACCTGGCCCATTGGGGCTGTCGAGGTGAAAACTGGATCCATTGGAGATGAATTTGGGAAGGAAATGCCCTCGAACTCATGAATATTAACAGTGCAAGGTGTGGAGTGACTTTTTTTTTGCTTGCCTCCAGTCTCTGCTCTGCGGGCAGCCATTTTTTCCTGGTTTTTTTTTTTTTCTTTCTTTCATTTTATTAGAACAGAGAGAAATTGAGAAGGGAGGGGAGCTAGGGAGAGAGGAAGGCCTTCACTGCAGACCTTCTGCTTATGAAGCAGACCCCCTTGCAGGTGGGGAGCAGGGCCTTGAACCTGGGTCCTTGTGCTTGGAAATATGTGTGCTTAACTGGGTACACCACTGCCTGGCCCCCCTTTAGTCGATGGTTGTTTTTTTTTTTTCTTTGTTTTTAATCAACTTTTTTTAAAAAAAATTTATTTATTTATTCCCTTTTTGTTGCCCTTGTAGTCATTGTTGTTGTTAAATAGGACAAAGAGAAATGGAGAGCGGAGGGGAAGACAACTCCCCTGCATGTGGGGAGCCGGGGGCTCGAACCAGGATCCTTTCGCCGGTCCTCACACTTTGCGCCACCTGCGCTTAACCAGCTGCTCTACCGCCCGACTCCCTTAACCTTTTTATTATTGAATAGAAACCAAAATTGAGGAGAGTAGGGGAGCTAGAGAGGGGAAAAGACAGAGACACCTGCACATCTGCTTCACCACTCATGAAGCTTCCCCCCTGCAGATGGGGACCAGGTGCACCACCACCTGAGAGTGGCCTTTGCTTCGGGTTTCCGATTTATTGGGCTGAGATTCTGGAGGACTATCCAGCTTACAAACTTTCCTCAGTGTGTCGTCCCTGGTAGAATCGTGACGAAGCTCGTGTTGGAGATTTGAATGTGAAAATCAGGCCTGTCCTGGGTCCTGTGGCTCCCGCCCTGACGACGCCTTTGATACTTCTCACCTGGGGTCCATCCTTTCTGTGTTTTCTGCAGGCTGGCGCAGAAGGTCGAGAAGGCGAAGGCTGTGGTTCCGTGGGACTTCTGCTAGAACATTCTTTTGAGCTCGGTGAGTCCCACAGGGTCTGGACGCTCACCACACGCAGCGAGAAGCACAAGAGCCTGGGTTTGACTTGCTCAGCACTCAGGACACCAGTTGACCCAGAGGCCAGAGCCAGTGCAAGGGCAGTTTTGACTAGTTTACAGCAAACCTGAGAAGATGGTGGACTTACATCTCAAAAAATACAGCTTACCCTCAGGGTAGGGTTCAGGACATATGAAGGATGATGGGTCCCTGGGGGAGATGGGGCCCAGTCACACCACCATCCATCCGACAGGAAAGACTCTTCACACAGAATGAAATCACTGGAACCCAGTGGTCTGTTGCCTGGAAAACTTTTCTTATTTAATTTTTTAAAGTTTTTAACTTTTTTCCCTTTTGTTGCTCTTGTTTTATTGTTGTAGTTATTGTTGTTGGATAGGACAGAGAGAAATGGAGAGAGGAGGGGAAGACAGAGAGGGGGAGAGAAAGACAGACACCTGCAGACCTGCTTCACTGCCTGTGAAGCGACTCCCCTGCAGGTGGGGAGCTGGGGGCTCGAACCGGGATCCTTATGCCGGTCCTTGCGCTTGGCGCCACCTGCGCTTAACCCACTGCGCTATCGCCTGACGCCCTGAAACCTTTTTTTTTTTAAAAAAAGATTTTATTTCTTTATTCATGAGAAATGACAGGAGAGAAAGAGAAAGCAGCAGACATCACTCTGGTGCGTGTGTTGGGACCACATGCTTGTGAGTCCAGAGCCTGTATCCACTGGGCCGTCTCCCAGACCCAAACCTTGGAAACCTTTTTTATTATTATTATCTTTATTTGTTTGATAGTGCCAGCCAGAAATTGAGAGGGAAGGGGGGGACAGAGAGGGAGAGAAACAGAGAGACACCCGCAGCACTGCTTCACCACTTGTGAAACTCCTCTAGCAGGTGGGGACCGGGTCCTTGCGCATTGTAACATGTGCGCTCAGCCAGGTGCGCCACCGCCTGGCCCCCAATGGAAAACTTTTTAAGATAACGTCCTTGAGAGTCGGGCGGTAGCACAGCGGGTTAAGCGCACATGGCACAAAGCACAAGGACCGGAATAAGGATCCTGGTTAGAGCCCCCGGCTCCCCACCTGCAGGGGAGTCGCTTCCCAGGCGGTGAAGCAGGTCTGCAGGTGTCTGTCTTTCTCTCCCCCTCTGTCTTCCATTCCTCTCTGTTTCTCTCTGTCCTACCCAACAACGATGACATCAATAATAATAATAATCACAACAATAACGTGCCTTTCCCAATGGCGGGGGGGTGTGTCTCAGGCTGGCTCTTAGTATCAGGAGACACGGCAGAGGGCGGGAGAGGCTGGGAAAAGTCTGGAGTCTGGGAGGCCTGCTTGCTGACAGGTGGTGACACTCAGTTACTAATAGCTCGACTCCAAAGTGTGTTTGCATGACCGTGGGGGTGGGAGAGTCTGGGGCAGGGGAAACCTTTGCCTTGGGACACCCCCACCCCTGTGAGACAGGCTCCAGTTTCGGAAAGGCTCCGGCAGTTGGTGGCCGCGCTCTGGGGTGGAAGGCAGCCGGCAGAGGCATCCGAGGCTCAGGGACGGGGCCTGCCGCACAGCCCCTCTCACTGCCACAGCGCCGGCACCCTCGTCCCTAAGCCTGTCTGTGGGTGCGGCCTGGGCGTCCGTGACCAAGTCTGGGGCCTCACAGCCCGCCCGGCGCCCCGAGAAAGGCCCACTTGGTGGTTCGAAGCCCCTTGCCCTTGACAGCTGGGGAGAGGGAGCCTGTGCGAGAGGCCAGAGTCGGGCCCAGAGCTTTGGGCTTCAGGCATCTGCTGGGGGCCCCTCTGTGGGGCAGGATGTGGTGGGGGTATCCCCAACTTTGCAGGTGGAACAGTGGGGACTCAGGACAGAGGGGCAACCTGGTCACTGCCAGGGTGGAAGGGGGTGACGGTGGGAAAGTGACTGAACCCCAACAGCTCCCCCCACCCCCGTCCAGATGACAACGCCCTCTTCCGGAAGCGGGGCTCACTGCTCTGGAACCAGCAGGACGGCTCCTTGTCTCTGTCTCAGCGGCAGCTCAATGAGGAGGAACGGGGCCGACTCCGGGTGAGGGGGGTAGTCAGGGGCAGGGCCACTGGGCAGGGGAGGCCTTCCATGCCAGGAACCCCGGGGGTGCTGCAGGGTGCCCTGTCCCTCTCACCGCCACCCTCTTCTCACCCACCCTGCAGGACGTGGCGGCTCTGAACGGCCTCTACCGGGTCCGGGTCCCACGGAGGCCGGGGACCCCTGATGGCCCAGAGGCTGGAGACTTTGTCTCGTCCTTTGTTCCTGCGGTGAGTCCTCCGAAGTGAGTCAGGGACCAGACCCCCTTCCTCACTCCTGCCAGCCAGGCCTCCAGCATTCATGGCTAGAGAAGGCCTCACCTTGCCCTCGAGGGGCAAAGGGGTACGGGGAGGGGGTGCGGCACGGGGCTGGAGTGGGACAGGGACCCCCCAGGAGCACTTGGGGGGAGGCTTGAGGCACGAGAGCCTGAGTACGATCTTCGGCACGTGTGAGCTGGGGACTCACCCAGGACCTTGAGCTTGTAGGTCTGTCTGTCTCTACCCACTGTGCAACCTCTTGGATGCAGGGCGTGGGGGCGGGGGTGCACCCGCTTAAGTGCACGTAGTACAGAGCGCAAGGCTCATGGTTCGAGCCCCCGACTCCCCACCTGCTGGGGGACTGCTTTACAAGCAGTGAGCAGGTCTGCAAGTGTCTCTCTCCCTCTCTGTCTCCCCATCTCTCTCCATTTCTCTCTGTCCTGCCCAATCAAATAGAATAATTGGCTGCCAGGAGCAGTGGATTTGTAGTGCAGGTACCCAGCCACAGCAATAACCCTGAAGGCAGGATTCGGGCGGGAGCGCAGCGGGTTAAGCGCAGGTGGCGCAAAGCACAAGGACCGGCGTAAGGATCCCAGTTCGAGCCCCAGCTCCCAACCTGCAGGGGAGTCGCTTCACAGCCCAGTGAAGCAGGTCTGCAGGTGTCTGTCTTTCTCTCCCCCACTCTGTCTTCCCCTCCTCTCTCCATGTCTCTCTGTCCTATATCAGTGACGACATCAATAACAAGAACAACTACAACATCAATGAAAAATCAGCAAGGGCAACAAAAGGGAAAATAAGTAAATATTAAAAAAAACACCCTGAAGGCAACAAAGAAAAAGGTTGAAGGGCGCCCTGGGATGGCAGCTTGCAGTGTGGGAGGCCCTGGGCAGCCCTGCTCAGCGTCTCCTGCACCCTCCCTCCAGTGCTCCCTGGTAGAGTCTCACCTCTCAGACCAGCTGACCCTGCACGTGGACGTGGCGGGCAACGTGGTAGGCGTCTCGGTGGTGACGCACCCGGGCGGCTGCCGGGGCCTCGAGGTGGAGGACGTGGACCTGGAGCTGTTCAACACCACAGTGCGGCTGCAGCCGCCGGTCACGGCCCCAGGGTGAGCGCCGGGCCGAGGGCCCTGTGGGCCAGGGCAGGCCGGGCCAGGGTGGCACAGGATCCCCGCCCGCTGACCCTCCCTCCCTCCCTCTCTGCTGGCCCAGCCCCGAGACGGCAGCGTTCATCGAGCGCCTGGAGATGGAGCAGGCTCAGAAGGCCAAGAACCCTCAGGAGCAGAAGTCCTTCTTCGCCAGATATGTGAGTGGGGCTCCCCTGTCCTCCCCACACCCCCCCAGAGCCCCACCTACCCTGCCCTGCCCTGCTTCTCCCCTGCGCGGCTCTCAGGCCCTCCCTCGCCCTCCTGTGCTGGGGAAGCCGGGACCCGTGGGCGCCCCCCCAGGCCGAACCCTCAGCTGGTAGAGCCCTGACCTGTCCGTCAACCCAGGTGCGGGGGTTCTGGGCCTGGGCAGCCGGGACCTGGCCTGGGGGCTTCTGGGCACGGACAGGCCGCAGGGGCCAGCACGGCGAGCTCAGTGCCTACGGGAGCCCAACCCCAGCACGGCCTGGTGGCTGAGCTGTGCGGTGCGGTGCGGCCGGGACCTCCAGCCTGACCTGTGCCCTCCCTCCTCAGTGGCACCTCATCCTGGGGGGGGCCGTGTTGCTCACAGCCCTGCGTCCTGCCGCCCCGGGGGGGCCGCCGCCGCCAGCGCAGGAGGCCTGAGTGAGGACCCAGGGCCCCAGCCCCGCCCGCCTGCCCTGTGCCTGCCCTGCGCCCACCTGTAGTGACGCCTGTAGTGACATAGGGCCCCAAGTCCCCTGCACGTCCCTCTCCTACTGGGGCATCCTCCCTCCCTCCCTCTCACTCTCTGTCTCTCTCTCTCTCTCTGTCTCGCAGTGGATGTACATCATTCCCGTGGTTCTGTTCCTCATGATGTCGGGAGCTCCGGACGCCGGGGGCCAGGGTGGAGGTGGCGGCGGGGGTGGCGGTGGCAGTGGCGGGGGGAGCGGCCGGTGAGAGGCCCAGGCAGGTCAGCTTCCCTCTGCTCCTCCCCCCTGGGGCCCCCCGCCTCCCTGCCGGGAGCCCCAACTGCCTTCCTCGAGTGGGACCCCGAGTCCCCAGTCCTTCCGAGCCTGCCTTCCCACCCCGGGACCCCCTCCAGCCCACTCTGGGGACAAGCCAAGTCCCCTGCGGCCTCCGGGTACTTCTCTGCTGCCTCCTGCCGCCCCCCCCCCCCCCCTGGGCGCGAAGCTCCCCAGACTCAGCTGGCCTGAGCCCCCAGAGCTTCCCAGGCAAGTGGCCAGCCTTTGGCCCCCTCAGCGGGCAGTACCTCCTGGCCTGAAGGAATGACACTTAACGTCAGAAGGGGCTGGGTCGTGGCTCGGGCTGGAGCACAGGCTGTGCATGTGGGAGGAAGACAGAAAGGCCCGGCTGTGAGTAGAATGAACCCCTCCCCCGTCTGGGGGCCTCGCCTGGGAAGACACCTCTGGCCCTGTGACATCCCCCCCCAATCTTAAGAACGCCGACAGACATTTGATGGCTAGTGCTTCCAGAGGCCCAGTGAAACGATAGCCCTGGAGGCAAGAAAAAAGACTTGGGTGCCCTGGAAAGGACAGCTTGCCGTGTGGGGAGGCCCTGGGCAGCCCTGCTCACCCTCTCCTGTGCCCCATCGTCCCTTTCTGTATTTATTACCCAGACACTCTGGGTCCCCAGGGGAGGGCCGTCGCCGCCACTCCACAGTCTATTAAATTGCCCCTGACCATCACCCCTCTGCTTTCTGTGGTTGTGGGTCTCCCCTCGGGGAGAGTCGTCTCCCAGCGTCTCTGGCGTGTCTGGACCCTGGCTCCCGGGTGCTCGCAGCTGGGCGTGGACACCCTGCTGCAGGCGAGGAGCCGTGTCCCCAGTGTCCCCACCTGTCGGCTCGCTCACAAGGCTGCTGTCAGCCACCTTAAGGGGGTGGCAGGTGCTGCTGGACGTCCTGCTTCTCCAGGTCCTGTGCTCATTCGTTTTTTTTAAGAACGTTACTCATTCATTCCTTCACTTACTTACTTACTTAGAGGGTAGAGAAATTGAGAGGAGAGGGGGTGATAGAGAGAGACAGAGAAACACCTGTAGCCCTGCCTCACCCCTTCTAAAGCCTGCAGTGGGGGCGGGGGCTTGAACCCATGTCCTGACGCATTGTAACGTGTGCAGCCCCGGTGCACCACCCACCTCCCAGCTGCCCCCAAATCTCTCTGAAAAGCACACAGTCTGGAGATTTGAGTTGACAGACCAAGAAGCTTGAGAAGTATGTTTATAAGCGTTTAGTTGTTACAGAGGCTTACAGAGCCCCCCACCCCCCTTCAGCCTCTCCTCCGCAGGGCTGCAGTTCCGGCCTCTGCCGCCAGGTGGTGGTCAGGTCCCGCTCGGATGCCTTCTGGGGGGGTGGCGCTGTGGGTCGGGGAAGGTCCTGGAGCCTCGGTCCTGGCAGGTGACTTTTCTTCTGGCAACTAGGAGCCCCGAGGGTGCTTGCTGCTGGCGCTGTGGGCAGGGGAGAGGTGTGGATGGGGAGGGGGGCGGGCGGCACAGAAAGGCGAGCCCCTCCAGGACACCCAGCCCCGCCGCTCACGCTGCGTCTCCGCGTCTGTTCCCCACGCGCCTCCTTCCTGGGCCTGGGACAGCCTGCTTCCTCCGCTCCGCTCGGTGTCCACAGTCGGGGCAGATAGGAAACAGAGAAAAGGGGTGTCACAGAGGTCTCCCCCCACTGCACAAAGCCTGTGGGGGAGTCCCGGGGGACCCCAGCCAGGAACCTCAGACATGGGGAGCGAAGGGGAGAGCCAGAAGCTAGAAATAGGAGGGACGGGTCAGGGACAGGAGAGAGGGACAAGAGCAGAGATAAAACAGGACAAGGAGAGTGAGACGGGAGAGACAGGAGATGGGGGGCTGCCTGCCCTCAGCCACAGCACCCCCCCCCCTGCTGAGATGAGTAGGGACAGAGGGGAGACGCGGGAGGGAGAAACTGACGGAGGGAGATAGGGAGTCGGAGCCCCTTTGAGGGTCCGGGCGGCAGTGGTGGGGCTCGGGGACAGCAGCCTGGAGAAGAGGCTGGAGAAAGAAGAGGGGGAGGAAGAGAGATACCGGGTTAAGAGAGCGCGAAAGAGCAGGAAAGGGAAGGAAAAGGATCAGGGTCCTGGAGGGGATGAGGGAACAGCAGGGGCGCGGGGCGTCCAGAGTGGGGTGAGGTGGACAGATGAGGCCCTTGAGCCGGGGGTGGGGGGAGGACAGGACAGGATAGGACAGGACAGGGTGGAGGAGGAAGTGGAGAGAAGCCAGGGGCAGGTGGCAGAGTGCACGGTGGCAGGAGGAGCGAGGGAGGGGAGCAGGAGTGGAGAAGGGACAGGAAGGCTGTGAACAGTGGGGACTGGGGAGGGGCAGGAGTCAGGAGAGTCTTACCGGGGCAGACTGGATAGAACAGGAGACAGACAGAAAGGAGGACAGAAGGACAGATGGCGGAGGCGAGACAGGAGAGAGACGAGGGAGTCAGAGACTGAGACAGGAGGTGGAGGAGACGTGGAAGGGCAGAGGACAGATATCACCTCCATGACCCCCGGGAGCCTTGGGGGTGGGTGGGGCGCAGGGAGCTCCCTGGGAGAGACTGATGGGAAGCGGCAGACGGAGAACGAGGAGGAGAGCGGAGCGGGGCCTGCCGGACAGAGAGCGGAGCGGGGCCTGCCGGACAGACAGCGGAGGAGGGACTCAGAAAGAAAGAGAGACAGAGGCAGGCAGAAGCAGAGATAGTAGCAGGAGAGAGAAGCTGGGGGGGGGGTCCTGAGTTCCACCCTGGGCAGCACTATGCCAGGGTGACGCTCTGCTTCTCTCCCTCCCTCGGAAGTGAGTGAATGGCTTTAAAAAAACATGAAGCAACAGGGGGAGAGAGGGACAGAAGTTAGCAGGTAAGACAGAAGGACGGACAGACCGGAGAGCCGGCGGGTCTGCACAGGCAGTGAGACGGAATCTCCCAGAAGCCGTGGGAGTGGGGACAACGGGGGAGGAGAGGAGTGCAGGGCAGGGGGGCCAGGACAGAGCGAGGGTGAAGAGGAAGGCTGAGACCCACGCAGATGTGAGGGCAGAAGAGAGAGGACAGAGACGGGGAGGAGAGCAAGGCGGCAAAGGGAGTGAGAGACGGGGTCAGAGATCCAGATGGGGGGGGGGGGTTCCAGCTCTGCATCTCTGGGGGGCTGGCGCCATCTGACAGAGACCTGGTGGGAGCTGGGGCAGCCCACCTGGAGCACACAGCCCCTCCTGGTAAGATCTGAGCTCCTGGCCTGAGGGAAGAGGAGACGGAGGCTGGAGCAGTGAGAGCAGAGGCCTTACGAGCAGGAAGCCTGGGGTTCGGCCCCAGGCACCTGGTTTTCCACTGGAGAGACAGAGACGCGGAGAGGGCAGGGCTCCCGCTCTGCTGGTCAAGCCGTTCCCAGACCAGTTAAGGAGCCGGGCGTGCAGGCCGGGCACGGGTTCGATCCCCGGGCAGAGACCCTTCAGAGACAGCAGCCTGCAGGGCGCCCGCCCCAGTGCTGCTCCCAGAGCCCTCTTCCCTGCAGGGGTGCCCCCTCCCCAGAGGATCTTGGGGCTCCCTGAGCTCTGCCTTGCCCCCACTGGCAGCAGCAGGACAGAGGAGCAGGGTGGGGGTACATGGCTGCAGCCCGTGAGTGCCAACCCCTCACCATGAGTTGGGGCAGCCCATCATCCAAGGGAGGGGCAGGCAGGGAGCCATTGCTCATGGTGGTTGGGGGGGGGTCGGAGAGGCCAGGGCACAAGATGCCCCCCACAGGCCGCTTCCTCCCCCAGGGAGGCTGGGGCACCCCGAGTGTGGAGGTGGTCACGGGCCCCTGTGCCGTCCCCCTGTGGGGTCTCTGTCTCTCCCCACCCCTGCTGTCTCCCCTACCTAACTCCACCTCCCCTTCTGGGTCTCCATCGCACCCTCCCAGCCCATCTCCAGCGTTTGGGGAGAAAGGGCTCGCCGTCCCCCCCCCCCCCAATTGGGGCCGCAGGCAGAGGAGGGAGGGGAAGAAGGCGAGAGAGCAGGAGGTGAGCACAGAGACAGCTTTATTGAGCAGAAACCAGCAGCCTCCTGGGGGAGCCGGGGGGAAAGGGGTGGAGGTGGGGGGAAAAGGAGAGGGAGGGAGGAAGAGAGATGGAGAGGGACAGAGGAGAGAGAGGAAGGAGAGAGGGGCAGAGGAGAGAGAGGAAGGAGAGAGGGGCAGAGGAGAGAGAGGAAGGAGAGAGAGGCAGAGGAGAGAGAGGAAGGAGAGAGGGGCAGAGGAGAGAGAGGAAGGAGAGAGGGGCAGAGGAGAGAGAGGAAGGAGAGAGGGGCAGAGGAGAGAGAGGAAGGAGAGAGGGGCAGAGGAGAGAGAGGAAGGAGAGAGGGGCAGAGGAGAGAGAGGAAGGAGAGGGGCAGAGGAGAGAGAGGAAGGAGGAGGGGCAGAGGAGAGAGAGGAAGGAGAGAGGGGCAGAGGAGAGAGAGGAGAGGGATAGAAGATGGAGGGAGGGAGATGAGATGGAGAGAGGGATAGGAGAAGAGAAGGAGAAGTAGAGATGGAGAGAGGGACAGAAAGAAGAGGTGGAGAAAGGGAGAGGAAAAGGGAAGGAGGGGAAGAGAAGAGATGGAGAGAAGGAGACAGAAAGAAAGAGGTGGAGAGGAACAGAAGAGATAGAAGGAGAGAGGGAGAGAAGAGGAAGAGGTGGAGAGACGAGGTGGAGAGAGGGATAGATGAGAAGTAGAGATGGAGAGAGGGAGAGGAGGTGGAGAGGAAGGAGGAGGGGCGGAAGAGAGGAGAAAGGGAAGGAGGGAGAGAGATGGAGAGGGGTAGCAGAGGGATTGAAGAGATAGAGGGAAGGAGGGAGAGAGATGAGATGGAGAGGGGTAGCAGAGGAATTGGATAGAGGAGAGGGAGAAGTAGAGATGGAGAGAATAAGGAGATGGACAAGAGGAGAGATGGAGAGAGGGATAGAGGAAAGGGGAAGTGGGAGAGGGGAGATGGAGAGAAGAAGTGGAAAGAAGGAGACAGAGGAAGGACGAGGAGAGGAAGAGGTGGAGAGTGAAATAGAAGAGATGGAGGGAGGGAGAGAGAGCTGATGATAGAGATGGAGGGAGGGAGAGTGCTGATGATAGAGATGGAGGGAGGGAGAGAGAGCTGATGATAGAGATGGAGGGAGGGAGAGAGAGCTGATGATAGAGATGGAGGGAGGGAGAGAGCTGATGATAGAGATGGAGAGAGGGAGAGAGAGCTGATGATAGAGATGGAGGGAGGGAGAGAGAGCTGATGATAGAGATGGAGGGAGGGAGAGAGAGCTGATGATAGAGATGGAGGGAGGGAGAGAGCTGATGATAGAGATGGAGGGAGGGAGAGAGAGCTGATGATAGAGATGGAGGGAGGGAGAGAGAGCTGATGATAGAGATGGAGGGAGGGAGAGAGAGCTGATGATAGAGATGGAGGGAGGGAGAGAGCTGATGATAGAGATGGAGGGAGGAAGAGAGAGCTGATGATAGAGATGGAGAGAGGGGAGAGAGCTGATGATAGAGATGGAGGGAGGGAGAGAGAGCTGATGATAGAGATGGAGGGAGGAAGAGAGAGCTGATGATAGAGATGGAGAGAGGGGAGAGAGCTGATGATAGAGATGGAGGGAGGGAGAGAGAGCTGATGATAGAGATGGAGGGAGGAAGAGAGAGCTGATGATAGAGATGGAGGGAGGGAGAGAGAGCTGATGATAGAGATGGAGGGAGGAAGAGAGAGCTGATGATAGAGATGGAGGGAGGGAGAGAGAGCTGATGATAGAGATGGAGGGAGGGAGAGAGAGCTGATGATAGAGATGGAGGGAGGGAGAGAGAGCTGATGATAGAGATGGAGGGAGGGAGAGAGCTGATGATAGAGATGGAGGGAGGGAGAGAGCTGATGATAGAGATGGAGGGAGGGAGGGAGAGAGAGCTGATGATAGAGATGGAGGGAGGGAGAGAGCTGATGATAGAGATGGAGGGAGGGAGAGAGAGCTGATGATAGAGATGGAGGGAGGGAGAGAGCTGATGATAGAGATGGAGGGAGGGAGAGAGAGCTGATGATAGAGATGGAGGGAGGGGAGAGAGCTGATGATAGAGATGGAGGGAGGGAGAGAGAGCTGATGATAGAGATGGAGGGAGGGAGAGAGAGCTGATGATAGAGATGGAGGGAGGGAGAGAGCTGATGATAGAGATGGAGGGAGGGAGAGAGCTGATGATAGAGATGGAGGGAGGGAGGGAGAGAGAGCTGATGATAGAGATGGAGGGAGGGAGAGAGCTGATGATAGAGATGGAGGGAGGGAGAGAGAGCTGATGATAGAGATGGAGGGAGGGAGAGAGCTGATGATAGAGATGGAGGGAGGGAGAGAGAGCTGATGATAGAGATGGAGGGAGGGGAGAGAGCTGATGATAGAGATGGAGGGAGGGAGAGAGAGCTGATGATAGAGATGGAGGGAGGGAGAGAGAGCTGATGATAGAGATGGAGGGAGGGGAGAGAGCTGATGATAGAGATGGAGAGAGGGGAGAGAGGGCTGATGATAGAGAGGGAGAGAGCTGATGATAGAGATGGAGGGAGGGAGAGAGAGCTGATGATAGAGATGGAGGGAGGGAGAGAGCTGATGATAGAGATGGAGGGAGGGAGAGAGCTGATGATAGAGATGGAGGGAGGGAGAGAGCTGATGATAGAGATGGAGGGAGGGAGAGAGCTGATGATAGAGATGGAGGGAGGGAGAGAGAGCTGATGATAGAGATGGAGGGAGGGAGAGAGAGCTGATGATAGAGAGGGAGAGAGAGCTGATGATAGAGATGGAGGGAGGGAGAGAGGGGCCGGGTGGCGGTGCGCAAGCTTTCAAGCCCCTGGTCCCCACCCGCAGGGGAAAAGCTTTGCGAGTGGCGAGGCAGGGAGGCAGGGTCTCTCTTCTCTGTCTCTCTCGTCTCTCAATTTCTGACTGTCTCGATTCCGACAAATAAAAGATAATGAAATTTAAAAAGGAAGAGAAGATACAGAAAGAAGAAGACATGGAGAGAGATAGAAGAAATGGAGGGAGAGGAGATACGGAGACAGGATGAGGTAGGGATGGGAGAAATGGAGGGAGAGGAGATACGGAGAGAGGATGAGGTAGGGATGGGAGAAATGGAGGGAGGGAGGAGATACGGAGACAGGATGAGGTAGGGATGGGAGAAATGGAGGGAGGGGAGATACGGAGACAGGATGAGGTAGGGATGGGAGAAATGGAGGGAGGGGAGATACGGAGACAGGATGAGGTAGGGATGGGAGAAATGGAGGGAGGGGAGATACGGAGACAGGATGAGGTAGGGATGGGAGAAATGGAGGGAGGGGAGATACGGAGACAGGATGAGGTAGGGATGGGAGAAATGGAGGGAGGGAGGAGATACGGAGACAGGATGAGGTAGGGGTGGGAGAAATGGAGGGAGAGGAGATACGGAGACAGGATGAGGTAGGGATGGGAGAAATGGAGGGAGAGGAGATACGGAGACAGGATGAGGTAGTGATGGGAGAAATGGAGGGAGGGAGGAGAAGAGGGGGAGATTGATGGGAAGGAACTGGAGAAAAGAGAGGAGATGATTAGGGAGGGAGAGAGGAGAGAAATGGAGAGGAAGGGATGGGACAAACGAGGGGAGGGAGAAGAGAGAAGAGGCGGAGAGAAGAAATGAAGACAGGAAGGGGCAGAGAAGAGAAGAGATGGCGAGAGAAAACGACAGGGGAGGAAGAGATGGCGAGGACATGGAGAAAGTGACACAGACGGGGGAGAGAGAGAGGGAAAAATGCAAGAAGAGAGAGAGTGGCAGGCAGATAGAGACCGGGAGAGAGAAATGGAGAAACATGAGTGACGGAGGGATGGATGGACAGGTGGAGAGAAGAAGAAGAAGTGGAGAGGGAGAGACGGGAAAGAGAGGCATAGATGGAGATGGGGAGAGAAAGACAAAGGGGGAGATAGATGTTGACTGAGAGAGGGAGAGAGATTGAGAGGTGGGAAGAGGACATAAGGGTTCTGCAAAGAGACATTTGTGCCTTAGGCTCGGAGGCCCAGGTTCAATCCCCAGCACTTCCATCAGCCAGAACTGCGCGGGGCTCTGGTGGTAACAATAAAAATAGAGGGAGAGGTGGAGAAACTGGAGAGCAGTGAGAGAGAGAGAGATAGAGGGAAGAGACAGACATGGAGAGACAGAAGCATTGTGAGGACTGGGGAGAGCACAGCACGGTGGTTAGAAAAACGAAGCTGCCTGTGGCTCTGAGGCTCCCGGGCTAATCCCGCACCCGCAGAAGCCAGCGCTGTCCACTGCGGGGAGAGAAGGGGAGGAGGGAGAGGAAGGTGTGGAGGAGGAGGACGGGAGAGCCAGAGATGGACTAGATGCAAGAGAGGTGGTGCAGAAAGGGCAGAGAGAAGTGGAGACGGGAGAGGCCATGGTAGCAGAGAGAGATGAGACAGGCAGCGCTAGCTGAGAAGAGAAATAGGAGAGGGGAGAGGGGTAGGCATACAGAGCAGGAAAAGGAAAGAACAGGAAGAGGGGGAAGAATGGAATGGAGCGGGTAGGACAGGAGAGGAAGAGAGAGAAGGGGAGGGAGAAAGGGGAGAGGGAGGAGGGGACAGAAGAGAGGGGAGAAAGGAAAGTGGAGAGAGGAGAGAGAGAGAGAGAGAAAAAAAAAGACTAAGGGAGAAGAGAGAGAAAGGAGAGGATAGAAAGATGACAGGGAGTCGGGTGGTGGCGCAGCGGGTTACGCGCAGGTGGTGCAAAGTGCGAGGACCGGCCTAAGGATCCCGGTTCGGTTCGAGTGGCCGGCTCCTCGGCTGCAGGGGGGAGAAAAAAGAAAGGGAGACGAGTGAAGAGAGGAGGTAATGGAGAAAGGGAGAGTGGGGGGAGGAGAGAGAGAAAAGGGAGAGGAGAGAGGAGAGAGGAAAAGAGAGGAGAGGGGAAGAGAAAGTGAGGAGAGGAGTGAATAGAGAAAGGGAGAGAGAAGAAAAGGGAGGAGAAAGGAAAATGGAGAGAAAGGAAAGAGGAGTGAGTGAGTGGGGAGAGAGCAAAGTGGAGAGGAGAGAGGAAAGGACGGGGAGAGAAGATAGACGAGACAGTGGAGAGGGAGCAAGAAGGAGAGAAAGGCAGAAGGGAGGGAGGGAGTGAGAAAAAGGAAAGAGAGAGGAAGAGAGACCGGGAAAGATGAGAAAGAGAGGAGAGGAGAGGAGAGGAGAGGCCGCCTGGGGCCGGCGGAGTTGGCGAGTCCCCTCACCTGGCTTGGTGGCTGCGCCCCCCAGACCCCACAGGAGAATTTAAGGGCTCCGGCCGTCCACTCCCCCCCCCCCCAGGTGGCCTTATTTGGCCAGGCTGAGCCGAGCTGGGCTATTTCGGGCCTCAGCTGTCAGCACCCGCAGCTGTCACTCCCGGGGTGGGGGGTGGGTGTCGACCCCCAGGTTACTGCCTGGGCCGGGAACCACTGGACCTGGGGTGCACAGTGGGGCTCCAGACCACTAGATGGGGGTCGAGGTTGCTCTGAGAAGTGGGGGGACCCCAGCAGCTGGGGGTGCAGGGGTGTTCAGCCTGGCCCCTCCCCCGGGGCTCCTCAGGCTGTGACCATATTAGGCCGTAGCTGCACCTGCACCTGTGGAGGTCAGTCACTCAGCCCAGAATAGAAGCACTGGGGCCGGCTGTGGGGGGGGGGGGGCGGGACAGATGGGGGGGGGACGGAAACGCCAGGAGAAACGTCCAGAAATAGACAGGGACAGAGGGACAGTGGGGCGTCCAGAAGGAAATCGTCCTGAGAGGGCAGGCGGGAAGCCCCCAATCTGGGGTACCCCAGAAGCTCCACTGCCACCCCCCCCCCCCCGCCACGTTGTTGGACCTTACATGCTGCCAGTTGCCCTTTGGCCTCTGGAAGTCCTGGGACCTGAGACCTGCCCTGGCTGCTCTTCAGAGGGAGAGGGAGAGAGAGAGAGAGAGGGAGAGACAGAGAGAGAGGGGGAGAGATCGGGAGAGAGACAGGGAGAGGGAGAGAGCTTGCAGGCGCAGATGACAGCGTCCCGCGTCGTCCCGCCCGCGTCTGTTCCCCACCCCCGCCTTTTTTAGGGAGTCAGGATGGGTTTATTGCTGGGTGGCGCCCAGCCTGCGGCCCTGTTGGGAGATACCCCAGGCTGAGTCCCCGCCAGCCTCTGCCTCCTCTCTGCCTGGCACCTGCAGGAGGCCTCACTGCCCAGGCCTCTCTCTTCCTGCCCCTCCCTGACTCTCAGGCAAACCTGGGGCCCCTCCAGTGTCGCCCACTCTTTCTCCTCCTGGGGCCCCATCTGGAGGCAGACCCCCGATCCGATCCCATGACCCCTGGGCTGCGCCTTCACTCCCCCAGAGCCTGCCACCGGATGCCCACCCCTCTCACCTCCTGTGCCCCCCCCCCCGCCCCCAGAGGATGCCTGGCCAGCCCTGTCCACAGCCCCCCCGCACCCAGGGAGCTGTGCAGCTGTGGCCTGGACAGTGTACCCGTCACCTGTCACCTCAAATCACACGCCAGAGCTGCTGCCCCACCCCCATGGAGCCTAGGTGCCCCTCTACCCGAGAGCTGGGGGTGGCGGTGGGGGTGAGTGTCAGAGCCAGGGGCTGGGCTGGGCTGGGGACACGGGGAGCTGGGCGGGGACGCAGGCCCTGGGAGGACAGGACAGGGCAGGAGACTCGCCTCCCCCCACCCCACCCCTGCACAGCCGTCTCCCCCTCTGCCTCCCCCCACTCCCTGTGGGGCGCTGCTCTCAGATGACGCTGCAGGCATCTGTCTCTCCCTCTCTACTTCCCCCTCTCTTATTTGCTCTCTGTCTCTGTCCAATAATAAAATTTTATTTTTTGCCTCCAGGGTTATAGCTGGGGCTCAGTGCCTACACTATGAATCCATTGCTCCTGGAGGCCATTTTCCCCCATTTTTTGTTTTTGCCCTTGTTGGATAGGACAAAGAGAAATCGAGAGAGCCAGAGAAGATGGGGAGAGAAAGACAGACACCTGCAGACCTGCTTCACCACTTGTGAGGCGAACCCTCTGCAGGTGGGGAGCCGGGGGCTCGAACCAGGATCCTAACTACGGTCCTTAAGCTTTGCACCATGTGCACTTAACCCGCTGAGCTACCACCCAGTCCCCTTATTTCTTTTATTGAAAATTTTTATTATATTTAGTGGATAGAGACAGCCAGAAATTGAGAGGGAAGAGGGTGGCAGAGGGAGAGAGACCTGCAATACTGCTTCATCCACTCAAAGCTTCCCCCTGTAGGTGGGAACTGGGGGGTTCGAACCCGGCCGGGTCCTTGCACGTTGTGACATGTCAGGTACACCACCACCCAGCCCCTAAAAAACTTTAAAAAAAAACGTAACAATTACTCTCTAAAAACAAACAAAAAACACCTCAAATATCTATGTGTGGCATGTGCGCGCACATGTGTGGCCTTTGGATGGTGTCCCATGTGCCGGCACCTCAGACCCGGGGCCTTGTGCCCACCGGGTGAGCCATTCCCAGCCCCCGGGCTGGACTTCTCATCCTTCCTATTTCAGAGAGCGGGAGACACGCGGTACCAGAGCTTCCCCGTGACATGGCTGTGCTGGCCTGCTCTCGGACCCAGGCCTGGCGCCTGGCAGGGCCTGTGCTCTACGTGGTGTGCGAGCTCCTGGCCTTCCCCTCCCTTTTCTTTATTTGGTTTCAGGGAGATGGAGGAGAGACACCTGCAGTGCTGCCTCACGGCTTGGGGAGCTTCTGCCCTGCAGGTGGGAAGCAAGGTCTGGAACCCCAGCACTCACACCTGCACCCGTGGTACTTACTGTGTGCACACTACAGGGTACCCCAGCGCCTGGTCCCACCTGAACAAAAATTTAGCTGGCTGACTTCCTAGGAGAGGAGGGTTGAGAGCCGGAGCACCACCCCACCCAGGCGGCACCAGCTCAGAGCAGGAGCCTGAGGCCCGCAAGCCCTGCCCTCTGCCTGCTGAGCTGGTCCCCAGCTGCTGTGCCCTGCCCTCTGTGATCCGCTGCTGTACCTGTACCGAGCGCAGGGCCCAGCTCACCACCCACCCCCAGTGCTTCACGGCAGGAAAGGCTCCAGTACCCTGGTCTCTTGCTCTCCCTGTGCTTCTGTCTCTCTCTCTGGAAAAGTGGGCCTGGCATTGCGATGTTTTGGTGATGGCAGAATTAAGACTGAGGCTGGGCGGTAGTGCAGCGGGTTAAGTGCACATGGCGTGAGTCACAAGGACCGGCTCAAGGATCCCGGGTTCGAGCCCCCGGCTCTCCCCACCTGCCAGGGGGGGTCGCTTCACAGGCGGTGAAGCAGGTCTGCAGGTGTCTGTCTTTCTCTCCCCCTCTCTGTCTTCCCCTCCTCTCTCCATTTCTTTCCGTCCTATCCAATGACGACAGCAATGACAAGAGCAACAGAATGGGAAAAAAATGGCCTCCAGGAGCACTGGATTTGTAGTGCAGGCACCGAGCTCCGCTAATAACCCTGGAGGCGAAATAAATAAAAAAGAATTAAGATGTATTTATAAAAGATGGTCATTGGGTCGCCTGGGGGGTATCATCAGTGAGAGGACGCCAGCACCAGACCCAGCTGGGCACCGGGACAGGCAGACAGCCTGGCTGATGGCGTCTCTTGTCGTTGCCTGGGGCTTTCCAGCTCCGACCAGACTTTTCCAGAGAGGAGCAGGGGGAGGGAGGCAAGAGCTGCCACCCCACACACACCTGCTGCGCCCCTGCTGTCTGCCCCACTCAGAGCCAGGAGCCCGCAGCCCTCGGCCTCCATAGCTGTGGCTTCACTGCTGCAGGCTGAATAGGGAGAGGGTGAGGGGGGGAGAGAGAGAGAGAGAGAGAGATGGAGAGGGAGGGAGAGGGAGATGGAACAGGTGTGAAGTGGGGGCGAGGCTGGAGCAGCTTCTGTCTGGGGAGAAACTGAGGCCGGGAGAAGGGGCGGACAGATGGACAGCGGCGAGGCGCGCGGGTTGGCAGCTTTATTGAGGCAGCAGCGGCGCTGGTGTTGGCCGGGTCTCTGTCTCTGTCTGTGTGTCTGTCACGCGGCCTGCAGCCAGGAGCCCGAGTCCTCCACCTCCTTGGTCACCACCAGCAGCACCTCGCACAGGCCCCCGGGCCAGCGCGCCCGCCAGGAAGGCCCTGCGGGGAGGGAGAGAGAGTGAGAGAGAGAGAGAGGGTTCTGGCTCATCACCCCCGGAAACCCGCCCCCTCCTCTAAGGCCCCCCCCCCCCCGCCCCGCCCCGCCCTCCCCTGACCTCCGGCCTAGTCCCCCCAGCGGCCCCCCCCCCCCCCCCCCCCCGCCCTCCCCTGACTCCCCTGACCCCCGGCCATCGTCCCCCCAGCGCCCCCCCCCCGCCCTCCCCTGACTCCCCTGACCCCGGCCTCGTCCCCCAGCGCCCCCCCCCCGCCCTCCCCTGACTCCCCTGACGCCGGCCTCGTCCCCCAGCGCCCCCCCCCCCCCCGCCCCTCCCCTGACTCCCCTGACCCCGGCCTCGTCCCCCAGCGCCCCCCCCCGCCCTCCCCTGACTCCCCTGACCCCGGCCTCGTCCCCCAGCGCCCCCCCCCGCCCTCCCCCTGACTCACCTGACCCCGGCCTCGTCCCCCAGCGCCCCCCCCCCGCCCTCCCCTGACTCCCCTGACCCCGGCCTCGTCCCCCAGCGCCCCCCCCCGCCCTCCCCTGACTCACCTGACCCCGGCCTCGTCCCCCAGCGCCCCCCCCCCGCCCTCCCCTGACTCACCTGACGCCGGCCTCGTCCCCCAGCGCCCCCCCCCCGCCCTCCCCTGACTCACCTGACGCCGGCCTCGTCCCCCAGCGCCCCCCCCCGCCCTCCCCTGACTCACCTGACGCCGGCCTCGTCCCCCAGCGCCCCCCCCCGCCCTCCCCTGACTCACCTGACGCCGGCCTCGTCCCCCAGCGCCCCCCCCCCCCGCCCTCCCCTGACTCACCTGACGCCGGCCTCGTCCCCCCAGCGCCCCCCCCGCCCTCCCCTGACTCACCTGACGCCGGCCTCGTCCCCCAGCGCCTCGGGCGCCCGCAGCTTGGAGTCCAGGTTGTAGTAGACGCCGCCCACCTGGCGCAGCGCCACCCAGTGTCGGCGCCGCAGCGGCAGCGCCAGCAGCCCCAGCGACACGGGCGACGGCAGGTTGAGGATGAGCCCCAGCACCTGCGGCAGCGCCAGCTGGGACAGCGGCCTGGCGGGGCGGGCGGGCGGGCGGGCGCTCAGGGCGGGAGCGGCGGGGACCCCGCCCGCACTATCTCTGGCTGCCAGGGCCGCCCGGGCACCTCCACCCTCCACCCTCCACCCTCCACCCCCGGGGTCGCCCGCCCCCCCTTCTCCCCTCCACCCTCCACCCTCCACCCCCGGGGTCGCCCGCCCCCCCCTTCTCCCCGCGCCCCGCCCCGCCCCCGCCCCGCCCACCTCCTGCGGTCCCACCACACGGCGGCCAGGCCCAGCCCCTGCAGGGCGGCCATGATCACGTTGACGTCGTAGTTGCCGGTGCCCAGGAGGCTGCGATGGGGGTTCAGCCGGGAGTCTGGCGCCAGCCTGCTTGGGGGTGGCGAGTGTGTGTGTCTGGGGTCCCGGGGGCGGGGGTCCCAGCTGCCGCCACTCTCTGCCTCTGGCCCCCCCCGCCCCGGCCCCGGAGCCTTTCCCTGCAGGGCCCCTCGGCGGCGGCGGCGGCGGCGGCTCTGGCCGGGCGCGGGGTGCCCTCGGCTTCAGGTGCTGGCGCGGCGGGAGAGCGGGGCCGGGCCGGTCGAGCGCACATCTGGCCGCTCGCACATCTGGGACTCGGGTTTGAGCCCCGGCCACATGGGAGCACCACGCCAACGGGAAGCTAAGGGCGGGCGGGGTGGTGCTGTGCCGTCTCCTGCTCTCCCTCTAAACAAACGTGGCGCAGAGCGCAGGGACCGGCGGAAGGATCCCAGTTCGAGCCCCCGGCTCCCCACCTGCAGGGGGGTCGCTTCCCAGGCGGTGAAGCAGGTCTGCAGGTGTCTGTCTTGCTCTCCCCCTCTCTGTCTGTCTTCTCCTCCTCTCTCCATTTCTCTCTGCCCTATCCAACAACGACATCAATAACAACAGTAATAACTACAACAATAAAACAACCAGGGCAACAAAAGGGAATAAATATTAAGAAAAAATTCTGGGAACAGTGGAGCTGGAGCTGTGCGCCTGATCCGCGCCCGACCCCTAAGGCGCCATGTGGCCCCTGCCAGCTGTCACCCCCCAGCCCTCGCTGCCACAGTGTCCCCGCAGCAGCCAGCAGACCCCAGCCCCTGTGGTCTCTCCCTCAGCTGCCCTCCCAGCCGCAGCCCCATGCCACCCCTTCCCAGCCACCTGTCGCCACCACATGTCCCACCCGCCCCCCTGAGCCCCCCCCCACCGCCCCTGGTCTCCCTCTAACAGTTGACCCTTTGTTCTCCCTCTGGGCCCCTGTGTGGCTCATTTTTCTGTGTATCTGCTTCCCGGGGCTCCCTCCCCCGGCTCTGCCGGCATCTGGACTCAGCCCTGCGCTGAACAGCAGAGAGAAAGGCCTTGCAGCCCGGGGCTGTGCCCAAGGAGGGGCGGGAGGATCGAGGGGGGCACATGAGTTGAGGAGGGGGCCCTCAAGTCGGATGGGGCTCTGGGGGCAGAGAGAGAAGCGGCGTCTGCAGAACCGGACAGACCGGGGACAGACCGGGACACCCGGACAGACCACCGGGGACAGCACTGCAGGCTGACGGGGGAGGGGGGGGGGCGGGGGGGAACCATCGGTGCAAAGGCCCCAGGGCAGCAGCCAGGCTCAGAAGGGAGGGTCTGTGTGAAGGAGCAGGGCAGGGGGTCCGGGGGAGGGTCTGTGTGAAGGGGAGCAGGGCAGGGGGACCTGGGGGGGTCTATGTGAAGGGGAGCAGGGCAGGGGGACCGGCGGAGGGTCTGTGTGAAGGGGAGCAGGGCAGGGGGTCGAGGGGAGGGTCTGTGTGAAGGGGAGCAGGGCAGGGGGCCGGGTGGTGGTGCACCTGGTCGAGTGCACATGTTACAGGGTGCAAGGACCCTGGTTTGAGCCCCCAGCCCCCAACTGTAAGCGGAAAGCTTTGCAAGTGGTGAAGCAGGGCTGCAGGTCTCTCTCTCCCTCCCTCTCTATCACCCCCTTCCCTCTCGAATTCTGGCTGTCTCTCCAATAAATAAAAAATAAAGAGGGAGTCAGGTGGTAGCACAGCAGGTTAAGCACAGGTGGCGCAAAGCGCAATGACTGGCGTAAGGATCCCGGTTCGAGCCCCCGGCTCCCCACCTGCAGGGGAGTCGCTTCACAGGCGGTGAAGCAGGTCTGCAGGTGTCTGTCTTTCTCTCCCCCTCTCTGTCTGCCCCTCCTCTCTCCATTTCTCTCTGTCCTATCCAACAAGGACAACAACAATGACAACAATAATAATAATAAAAAAACAAAACAAGGGCAACAAAATGGAAAATAAATATTAAAAATAAGTGGTCCGGGAGTTGGCGCAGTGGCCAAGGAACTAGACTCTCAAGCATGAGGTCCTGAGTCCAATCTCCAGCAGCACATGTACCAGAGTGATGTCTGGCTCTTTCTCATTAATAAAATAAATAAAATCTTTTTAAAAATACATAAATGAACGAATTTAAATAAGGGGCGCAAAAGTCAAAGGCTGCAGAGGCAGCCGGGGCCGGGGGTCGCCTCGGATGTCAGGCTGGGCGCCCACAGGCAGGCAGCGGGCAGCTGCGAGGGAGAAAATGCGGCCGGCCAGGCCAGAGTCGGGGGAGGAGAGGCCTGGGCACATGGCGCCGGGCGGGCGGGAGGAGGAAGGAGCGTGTGCGTGTGCGTGTCCGTGTGCCTGTGCGTGTGCATATCCGTGCGCGTGTCCGTGTGCGTGCCCCTGTGCGTGTCCGTGTGCGTGTCCGTGCCCCTGTGCGTGTCCGTGCCCCTGTGCGTGTCCGTGTCCGCGTCTGTGTCCGTGCCCCTGTGCGTGTCCGTGTGCGTGTCCGAGCGCGGCCGGCCGGTCACCTCTTGCAGATGTCGTCGGCCGCCTCCTGGCTGAAGAGCCGCTGCTGCAGGACGTTGTTGAGCGCGTGCACGGCGCACAGCTCCAGGCGCTGCCGCTCGTGGTACACGGAGGGCGGCGGGCTCGGCTGCTCCCCCGGGGCCCGGGACATGCCGTCCTCGGCTCCTGCTTGGGGGGACGCGGGGCCGGGGGGGGGGGCAGGGGGAGAGGGCCGTCAGGGCCTCGGAACCCCCCCATCCCCGTGCCCAGGGGCGCGGGTCCCCGCGTGGTCACCCAGCAGGCCGCGGGAGCCCTCCCTGGTTGCCTAGCAACCGAGGATCTCCCCCCCACACACACCGCCAGGTGAAGCGGTGTTCTTCCGGTTGCTTAGCAACGGCGGAACCCGGCTCCCCGCCGCTGGGTGACAGGGTCTCTTCCGGTCGCCTAGCAACCGCAGACTCCCCTACCGCGTCGCTAAACAACTGGGCTGTCTCCTCCTGTCGCCTGGCAACCGGGCCCCCTCCCCGCGCCCCTCTCCCCGGCCCGTACCCCAACCGCGGCGCTCGCTCGCCGCCTGGCAACGCCCCTCACCCCGCCTGCCTTTCTGCTCCCCGGAAACAGGGGCTCCCGCATCCCACTGGGCGGCGGCGCGGGGATCCGAATGCCGGGCGGAGGGCCCAGCGCTGACTGGGCAGGCGGGACGGACTACCGCTCCCGGCGGCCCTTGCGCGCCGGACTACGATTCCCGGCGGCCCCCGCGAGGGCGAGAGCTCTTCACGGGATGACGGGGAACGACCCGGAAATCCACTGTGGCGCCCGGGACCTGGGACTACCACTTCCGTCAGCCCCAGCGGCCAACCCCGGAAATGAACTCTACGGAAGCCCGCCCACTTCACCCAGGCCACGCCCCCCGCCGCTCGAAGGGCTCTGGGAAATGTAGGACAGGATCTCGCGAGAACTCTGATTCCATTGGTTCCCTTGTGTGTTCGCCCTCGGCGACGGCGTCACGTTCGTAAGAAGACGCAGTGTGACGTCACGGAATGAACCCGAGAAACGCCGGGGAGAAGCTGTGTTTACTGTCGGGAGGGAGGTTGGGGAAACAGGCCGGGCTGCGGCGGAGGGTGGCGGGGCGGGTTTCTCAGCAGAGCTGGATCCCGGGCCGCGATGGCAGCTGGCAGCAGCCTGCGGGGACAGCCAGAGAGACAGAGACTCAGGGAGACAAAGACCAAAGGGGGGAACAGGGACCCAGAGAGAGAAACGGGGGGACAGAGACCCAGAGAGAAACATGGGGATAGAGACCCAGAGAGATGGCGGACAGCGACCCAGAGACCAAAGGGGGGAACAGGACCCAGCGAGAGAGAAGGGAAAAGAGGGACCCAGACAGAGATGTGGGGAGGTGTCGCCCCGCACCCAGCAGGCTGCGCCAAAAGGCCGACACGGTGGCGGAGCCGGTGACCGCCCCGGGCTGCGCGGGGTTCTCCCTGCGGGCGCTCACGGCGAAACTGCGGCCGGCGGGGCCCGGGGGGCCGCTCAGCTCCACGTCCACCACGTGCAGGTCCCCGAGGCTGCAAGACGCGGTCGGCGACGCCCCGCCCCTCGCGGCAACGAGGCCCCGCCCCCGACACGACCCTCCCACAACCTGACGCCCCGCCCCTCGCGCCGGCGACGCCCCGCCCCCTCCACGCCCCTCGCGCCGGCGACGCCCCGCCCCATACCCGCCCCTCCCACACCCCGACGCCCCGCCCCCCGTCCGGCTCACCTGCGGTCGGCCACCAGCACCCCCACCACGCGGTCGAAGCCCAGGCTCGGGGCGGCCAGGGCCGCGGCCGCCATGGTGTTGGAGTTCCGGGGGGCTAGTGGGCAGAGCCCCCGCACCGGCCCCTCGTAGAGAACCGTGCGGGGCCCCAGGATGCGCGCCGCCGCCAGGGAGCCCTCCAGCCGGAAGCCGTCGGGGTGCGTGGCCATCGTGACGCGGAGGCTCTGCGAGTGACCGCGGGTCAGGGGTCCCCGCCACCCCCTCGGCCTGGGCACCTACCGGCAGCCCTCCTCCCCGAGCCTGTGCCCACCTGCAGCCCCTCCCCCAGCCTGTGCCCCACCTGCAACCCCTCCCCCAGCGTGTGCCCACCTGCAGCCCTTCCCCCAGCCTGTGCCCACCTGCAGCCCCACCCCAAGGTGTGCCCCACCTGCAGCCCCTCCATCAGCCTGTGCCCACCTGCAGCCCCTCCCCCAGCCTGTGCCCCACCTGCAGCCCCTCCCCCAGCCTGTGCCCCACCTGCAGCCCCTCCCACAGCCTGTGCCCCACCTGAAGCCCCTCCCACAGCGTGTGCCCACCTGCAGCCCCTCCCCCAGCCTGTGCCCACCTGCAGCCCCTCCACCAGCCTGTGCCCCACCTGCAGCCCCTCAATCAGCCTGTGCCCACCTGCAGCCCCTCCCCCAGCCTGTGCCCACCTGCAGCCCCTCCCCCAGCCTGTGCCCACCTGCAGCCCCTCCACCAGCCTGTGCCCCACCTGCAGCCCCTCAATCAGCCTGTGCCCACCTGCAGCCCCTCCTCCAGCCTGTGCCCACCTGCAGCCCCTCCATCAGCCTGTGCCCACCTGCAGCCCCTCCATCAGCCTGTGCCCACCTGCAGCCCCTCCATCAGCCTGTGCCCACCTGCAGCCCCTCCATCAGCCTGTGCCCACCTGCAGCCCCTCCCCCAGCCTGTGCCCACCTGCAGCCCCTCCATCAGCCTGTGCCCACCTGCAGCCCCTCCCCCAGCCTGTGTCCACCTGCAGCCCCTCCCCCAGCCTGTGCCCACCTGCATCCCCTCCCGCAGCCTGTGCCCACCTGCAGCCCCTCCCCCAGCCTGTGCCCACCTGCAGCCCCTCCCCCAGCCTGTGCCCACCTGCAGCCCCTCCATCAGCCTGTGCCCACTTGCAGCCCCTCCCCCATCCTGTTCCCCACCTGCAGCCCCTCCCCCAGCGTGTGCCCACCTGCAGCCCCTCCATCAGCCTGTGCCCACCTGCAGCCCCTCCCCCAGCCTGTGCCCCACCTGCAGCCCCTCCCCCAGCCTGTGCCCACCTGCAGCCCCTCCCCCAGCCTGTGCCCACCTGCAGCCCCTCCCCCAGCCTGTGCCCACCTGCAGCCCCTCCCCCAGCCTGTGCCCACCTGAAGCCCCTCCCCCAGCCTGTGCCCACCTGCAGCCCCTCCCCCAGCCTGTGCCCACCTGCAGCCCCTCCATCAGCCTGTGCCCACCTGCAGCCCCTCCATCAGCCTGTGCCCCACCTGCAGCCCCTCCATCAGCCTGTGCCCACCTGCAGCCCCTCCCCCAGCCTGTGCCCACCTGCAGCCCCTCCCCCAGCCTGTGCCCACCTGCAGCCCCTCCCCCAGCCTGTGCCCACCTGCAGCCCCTCCCCCAGCCTGTGCCCACCTGCAGCCCCTCCATCAGCCTGTGCCCCACCTGCAGTCCCCCGGCCGCATCCAGCCGGGCAATGTCCTCGCAGCCCCACAGGGCGCCCCGAGCCACAAACACCGAGTGGCCTCCATGCTTCGAGGCCTCCAGCAGCTGCTGCTCCGTGCCCTGGTCCGCCAGGGCCGAGGGGGACCCCACCTGCGGGTGCGGGGGTCAGATCAAGCCGCCGAGGGGGAACCCACCTGGGGGTGTGGGGGGACAGGGCAGGCCCACCTGGCAGTGCCAGGGCACAGAGGGGGCAGGGCTCACCAGGAGGTCGGCTTGCTGCAGGATCTGAGCCCCAAAGTCATGGATGATCTGGGGGTGAGCCACCTCCACCACCAGGTCAGGGTGCCTGTGGGGTGGGGTGTGAGGGTGGCCGTGGGGGGACCCGGGGACCACTCCCACTGGGCATCCCTCCCTCCCTGCAGCGTCTCTGCAGGGCCAGCACCCTGGCTGACCAGCCGGCCCCACTTCTGATGCCGGTGAACCCTAATTTCAGAGGCGAGGGCCTCGCCAGGGGTCACACAGCAGCCAGAGCTGCCCCTCGCCCCTCGCCCGGCCAGGCCACTGACCTCTCCCCAAAGGCCGCGAGGGTCTGCAGCTGCAGGGAGGGGGGCACGCTCCCCGCCATTCGGCCCACGTCGCGGTTCCACACAAACACCAGCTCCAGGCCCAGATCTGGTCCCTGAGTCAGCAGGTGGGAGACCAGGGACTGTCCTGGGGAGAGAGACCCAGAGACTCAGGGAGATGCAGGCCAGAGAGAGGGACAGAGACCCAGCGGGAGAAAAGGACAGAGACCTGGGGGTTGGGGGAAGACCTAGGGAGAGAGAGAGGGACAGAGACCCAGAGAGGGGAAGACAAGAGACCCAGAGAGAGAGAGGGACAGAGACGGGGGGACAGAGACCCAGAGAGAGAGAGACAAGAGACCCAGAGAGAGGGCGTCAGAGGCCCAGAGAGGGAGGCAGAGACCCAGAGAAAGAGACAGACACCCAGAGAGAGACGGGAGGGCAGTCCCAGAGAGAGGGACAGAGACCCATAGAAAGGAGGGGCAGAGAGAGAGAGAGAGAGAGAATAGGGCCCCAGAGAGGAGGCTTGAGAGACACACAGGCTGGTGGGGGCACAACAGTTTGGGGGCTTCGGGAGCGAGAGGCCAATGGTGGGGCTCACCAAGGCGGCCGTAGCCCACCACCCCCACCCTCCTGGGCTGCCCTTGGGGCGCCATGGCAGGTCCAGGCCGCTGGTCCCGGCTGCTATCTGGACGCCTGGACGCCTGGCCGCAGGCGCGGCCTTTGGACATTTGACCCTTGAGCTCGGGGCCTCCCCCCTCACTGCAGGGCCTGTGGTGGGTGGGGAGCAGCCTGCTGAGCTGAGCAAGGGGCTGAGATCCTGGGGGAGGGGCTCAGTGGCGATTTGGATTTGGGGTGCCCAGGCCTTTCCTGCCAGTGTGGAAAATTCCCTCCGTGGTCCTCACCCGCCCCCCCTGCAGGTTGCCATGGAAACCTCATCTGGGGGACTGGGAGCCCTTGACAGGACTCTGGGCTCTCCACCCCTTGTACTCCCCCCTCCTTCCCCCTACACGCCAGCCCGCAACATCCCCGCCTATTGCTGGGGCGGCCCCAGCATCAGGGGTCCCCCAAATGCATGGCGAGCACCACAAACAGCCGACACCAAGTGCCGCCGCATTGCTATGGCGACCAGGACAGGATGGGAAGGTGACAAGGCAGCCTGAGGCCCAAGACCCCACAAGCGGGAGACACGGGACCACCATCTCAGACCCCGAGGTCACCACAGGCCTTGTGGGAACACACATGAGGGGGGAGTGTCTCTTCCTGGTGAGCTGTGCCCACAGGTTAGGTATACCCCAGGAGAGCTGAAGCCCCAGGTAAACAGAAAACCCAGGTGACCTGGAGCCCCAGGTGAGCTGTACCCCAGTGAGCTGTACCCCAGGTGAGCTGTACCCCAGTGAGCTGTACCCAGGTGAGCTGTACCCCAGTGAGCTGTACCCCAGGTGAGCTGTACCCCCAGGAGACCTGTAACCCTGGTGATAGACGCAGGTGCTCTGTACCCCAGGTGAGCTGTACCCAGGTGAGCTGTACCCCAGTGAGCTGTACCCCAGTGAGCTGTACCCCAGGTGAGCTGTACCCCCAGGAGACCTGTAACCCTGGTGATAGACCCAGGTGCTCTGTACCCCCAGGTGAGCTGTACCCCAGGAGAGCTGTACCAAAGGTGAGCTGTACTCAGGTGATCTGTACCCCAGGTGAGCTGTACCCCAAGGTGATCTGTACCCCAGGTGCTCTGTACCCCAGGTGAGCTGTACCCAGGTGAGCTGTACCCCAGGTGAGCTGTACCCCAGGTGAACTGTACCCCCAGGTGAGCTGTACCCCAGATGATCTGTACCCCAGGTGAGTCATAGCCCCAGGTGAGCTGTACCCCAAGTGAGCTGTACCCCAGGTGAGTCATAGCCCCAGGTGAGCTGTACCCCAGGTGAGTGATAGCCCCAGGTGAGCTGTACCCCAGGTGAGCTGTACCCCAGGTGAGTCATAGCCCCAGGTGAGCTGTACCCCAAGTGAGCTGTACCCCAGGTGAGTCATAGGCCCAGGTGAGCTGTACCCCAGGTGAGTGATAGCCCCAGGTGAGCTGTAACCCAGGTAAGCTGTAAGCCCCCCCCACAAGTGGCCCCTGTTTCCGTGGGTTGGGGGCTGCCAGCCCTTCCTCTCCCCCTGCGGGCTCCACATTGGGGGGCGACCTCCGCTGGCTTGCTTGGGGCTAGGACCACCAGAGCCCCCACCCCTCCGGATGGCCCGGGTCCCGGAGAGTGCACCCCCTTGCCGGCTCCCGTCCCCACACTCGGTCTTTCTCTCTCTCTTCCAGGCTGTCATCACACCCTCCCCCACAATATGTATTTTTTTTTTTTTTACTTTTTCCATATTTTTTTTTAAAGTAATTACAGAGCAGGTAGTCGTTGACGCAAACCTCCCTTCAGTATCAAAAGAGTCTGTGGGGCAGGTGGGCCTTGGGGGGGGGGGCTCAGCGCAGGGCGGGGAGGGGGCGGGCGGGCGTGTCTGTCTCTTCAGTTCTGAGAACCGGGGATGTGTGTGTGTGTGTGTGTGTGTGTGTGTGTGTGTGTGTGTGTGTGTGTGGAGGGGGGTCGGGCGTCAAACTGCAAAAAAATGAGCCGTAAAAGGGGGCCTGGGGAGGGGGGCGGCCGGCCCCAGAGCCGCGGTCAGATCTGCGTCTCCTGCACGTTCTCCTTGGAGCCGCTCTTGAAGAGCAGAGGTTCGTGGATGGAGTTGAGGCCGGGGCCCTTGGCGCCGCAGCCCGCGCCGGCGTAGTGAGCCTTGAAGGCGGCCGCCACGTAGTGGTGGTGGTTGAGGTGGTCGCGCTCCAGCGCCGGCAGCGCCAGGTGGCTGTCGCCCCCCACGCTGCTTCCGGAGGCGGCGGCGGCGGCGGCGGCGGCGGCGGAGGCCACGGACACCGACACGGCGGAGGCGGCGGGCAGCTCGTCCTCCACGTTGATGATCTCCACGGTGCGCGTGGGCCCGTGGTGCTTGTGCAGCTGGTGCTGTTTGCGCAGCTTGTAGAAGGCCACCAGCATGACGGCCGCCATGAAGGTGATGGCCACGAAGCAGCCGATGATGATCTTCGTGGTCTTCATGACGTCGTCCAGGTCCTTGAGCGCGTTCTCCGTCACGTCCGTGATGGGCACCGTGAAGGGCTTGTCGGTGGGCCGCGACGAGCGCGGGGCGGGCGCGGTGGTGGAGGCTGAGGCCGGGCCGCCCGCATCCCCGGGCCGCGCCCCGCCCCAGGCGCCGTCGGTGGTGGGCCCGGGCGGCTCCTTGTCGGCTCCGCTGCCTCCCCGCGGCTGCAGCGCCTCCTCGCCGGGCTGCGTCTCCAGCGTCTCCACCGTCACGGTGGTGAAGTAGGTGTAGCCCCCCGCGCCGCCACCAGCGCCTCCTCCTCCGGGCCCCGCGCCGCCGCCCGGCCCCGCCGGCTCCACCGCTGACACGTTGAGCGTGGCGGACGCGGTGGTGTTGCCCGCCGAGTTCGTCACCATGCAGGTGTACTGGCCCGTGTCCTGCACCGTGACGTTGGTGAAGTTGAGCGTGCCGTCGTGCAGCACCGAGATGCGCACGCGGTACGAGCCGTGGGTCATGAGCGTGCCGTTGGGCGTCAGCCAGTTGACCGACGTCATGGACGTGCCCGTGCGGCACTTGAGCTCGGCCGCCATGCCCTCGGTCACGTTCAGGTCGGTGGGCGGCTCGACAATGACGGGCGCGTAGCAGGTGAAGTGCGACTGGTCCAGCTCGCCGATGTAGCGGCCCTTGAGGCCGGCGGGCGCGTGGCAGCGGGCGCAGCAGGTGGTGTTGCTGGGCACCGTCTCCTTGAGCCACCAGCTGAGCCACAGCACGTCGCAGTTGCAGTGCCAGGGGTTGTGGTTGAGGTGCACCCGCTCCAGGCGGTGCAGCGGCGTGAACAGGTCGTGGGGCAGCGACATGAGGTTGTTGTGCGACAGGTTGAGCTCCTCCAGCGACTTGAGGTCGTCGAAGGCGTTGCGCTCGATGGTGGCCACCTGCGCGTGCATGAGCCAGAGCTTGCGCAGGCCGGTGAGGCCCTGGAAGGAGCCGGGCCGGATCAGGTCCAGCCGGTTGCCCGACAGCTCCAGCTCCTCCAGCCGCACGAGCGCCGTCAGGTTGGGGATGTCCTTGAGGTTGCACATGCCCAGGTTGAGGTAGCGCAGGTTGACCAGGCCCTCGAAGGCCGCCTCGGAGATGTACTCCAGCCGCTTGAGCTCGCCCAGGTCCAGGCGCCGCAGCGACGGCACGCGGTTGAAGGCGTAGGACGGGATGCTCTCGATGGGGTTGTTACGCAGCCACAGCTCCCGCAGCTTCGACAGGTACTCGAAGGCCTGCGTGGGCACCGTCGTCAGCCGGTTGTCGAACAGCTCGAGCGTGTTGAGGCTGGGCAGCCCGTTGAAGGCGCCCACCTCGATCTTACGCACCAGGTTCTTGCTCAGCTGCAAGATCTCCAGGTGCCGCAGGTGCTTGAAGGTGTCGGTCCGGATCACCTGGTGGGGAGGGGGGAGGGGGGAGCGTCAGGGAGGAGGACGGGAGGGCGGGAGGGCGCTGGGACAGTGAGACAGCCTGCCTTTCTCGGGGGGTGGAAGGAGGGGGGCAGGCAGGGAGAAGCAGGGAGAGCCGCTTCCAGCAAGAGTCAGGGCCCGGGCTGGAACCTGGGGCCGGGGCCCGGGGACAGGTGCCCCATCCAGCTGGGCCCACTCGGCTCTGGCTCAGCCGGCGCCGGGGCTGGAACCTGGGGCCGAGAAGCCTCGGGCATCAGAGCCCCTTTGGATAAAACCACTATGCTGCCTCTCCGCCCCACACTTCATTCTTTCTCAGGCACAGGAGGGCAAGGCTGCCGCACCTCAGGGTGGAGGCTGAGGGGCAGTGCCCGACCCGGGCTGCAGACTCCTACAAGCCAGAGGTGGCTGGCCTCGTGGCCTTGTGGCATGGTAGAAGGTGAGGTGAGGGGTGTGCGTGCAAGATCTCGGAGAACTCGGCAGAGGGAGAGAGAGGCTGAAGCTCACGCCCCTCCTCTTAGCAGGGAACGCCAGCTGCTGGGGGCTGCAGGCAGTCAGTCACCCTCCTTTGTTTTCTTTAAAGCTTTTCATATTTACTAGCACTAGGCAGAGGAGGGGTGAGGGGGAGAGAGGAGAGAACCAGAGCATCACTGTAGCATGTGGGAGTCAGGGAACTGAACTCGGGATCTTGTGCTTTCTGGTCCAGCACCCTACTCATTGTGTCACCTCCTGGCTCCTATTTCTTCTTCTTCTTCTTTTTTTAAAAATAAATATATTTTTAAAGATTTGATTTACTTATTCATGAAGAAGATAGGAGGAGAGAGAGAAATAACCAGACATCACTCCGGTACATGTGCTGCCGGGGATTGAATCCAGGACCTCATGCTCGAGAGTCGAAGGCTTTATCCACTGCGCCACCTCCCAGACCACCTATTTTTTTTTCTTCTTAACCAACAAAATTATTACTATTATTTCCTTCGTTCCTCCATTCTCCTTTCTATCTCCTTTTTTATGCCACCAGGGTTACTGCTGGGGCTCAGCGCCAGCATGATGAATCCATGGCTCCTGGAGGGTTTTTTTTTTCTTTTTCTTTTTCTTTTTCTTTTTCTTTTTTTCTTCCTCCTACCCCAGAGCACCGCTCAGCCCTGGCTTATGGTGGAGCAGGGGACTGAACTGAGACTCTGGAGCCTCAGGCACGAGAGAGTTTCTTCACATAGCCATAATGCTATCTCCCTCACCCCTTTATTTTTAAATTTTATTTAATAAAACAGAAATTGAGATGGGAAGGGAGGTAGAAAGCCCCTCTTCACTGCTCCTGAAGCTTCTCCTCAGCAGGTGGGGAGCGGAGGCTCGAACCCAGGTCCTTGAGCCTGGTAACGTGTCTGTTTAACCAGATGAGCCGCTGCCCACCTCCCTCCTTTTTCTTTCTGATTTATTTTATGAGAGAGAGAGGAGAAAGGAGAACCAGAGTGTCACTGTAGCACATGCAGTGCCAGGGATCAAGCTTGAGTCTCCAGAGTCACTGGCCCACCTCCCGGGCTGTTACTGGTTTGTAAATTCAGCACCAGGGAATGAACTCTGGCCTTTGCTCCTCTGCAAAACTTCTGTCTCAGTAGTTTCCCGGGTCTGATATTTCCTCTTTCTTTTATTGTTTCTTTCGTTAATTGTTACCAAGGTTACTACTCGGGCCTAGGGCCTACATGACAAACCCACCACTCCTGGCAGCCATACCCCCGTCCTTTCCCTTTTGTTTTTATTGTTGATAGGATAGAGAGAATTTGAGAGGGAAGGGGGAAGATAGGGAGAGAGAGAGAGAGAGAGAGAGAGAGAGAGAGAAACATGCTCGTGAAGCTTCCCCCTGTAGGCCTTGAACCCGAGTCCTTGAGTTGTTAATGTGTGCTCAGCTGGGTGCACCACCACCTTCCTCCTTTTTATTTAGAGAGAGCGAGAGAGAGCGAGAGCGAGAGAGAGTGTGAGAGAGAGAGAGATGAGAGATGAGAGATCCCATGTAGTCCTGGAACCCAAACGCAAGGTCTGGTGTGTGAGGTCTGCTGCAGTAGCTAGCTCCTGGCCATCCAAATTCTTTTCTTTCTTTTAAATTTATTTATTTATTTCCTTTTTGTTGCCCTTGTTGTTTCCATTGTTATTATTGTTGTTGATATCATTGTTGGATAGGACAGAGAGAAATGGAGAGAGGAGGGGAAGACAGAGAAGGGGAGAGAAAGACAGACACCTGCAGACCTGCTTCACCGTCTCTGAAGTGACTCCCCTGCAGGTGGGGAGCCGGGGGCTCAAACCGGGATCCTTATGCCGGTCCTTGTGCTTTGCACCACCTGCGCTTAACCCGCTGCGCTACAGCCCGACTCCCCCTTTCTTTCTTTCTTTCTTTCTTTCTTTCTTTCTTTCTTTCTTTCTTTCCTTCCTTCCTTCCTTCTTTCTTTCTTCATTATCATCTTTTTGTGCCGCCAGGCCCGTCACTGGGCTCACTGCCTGCATGGTTTCACCATTCCCTATGGCTCTGTATTTTTCTCTTCTGTTAGAAATTTTTTTATTGAGAGAGAGAGAGAGAAAGAGAGAGAGAGAGAGAGGATGACAGGAGCACTGCTCAGCTCTGGCTGATGGTGGATTGAACCCCAGGATCTTGGAGCCTCAGGCAGGAATTTTTTTTGCATAACTACCATGTTATCTCCCATCCCCCTTTTTCCTTGTAGAGACAGGAATAAGGAAAGAGACAGAGACACCTGCAGACTTATTTCACTGCTCATGAGTCTTTCTCCTGCAGGTAAAGGTTGGGGGCTCGAACCCGGGTCTTTGAGCTGCTGATGCGTGTGCTCAGCCAGGCACACAGCTACCTGACTGCCCCCCCCCCGTTTCTTTTCTAGAGTAGAAAAACACTTTCGTTGTGGGACCAAGGAGTGAACACAGGGCCGAGTGCATTCAGGACTCCACCACTCCTTTAATTCTCTACTGGAGGGGAGGGGGAGGGCGCCCTGCAGCACCACCCACCATCCCTGAGCTCCCCCCAGACCCAAACCCAGACACCAGAGCTCCCCCCAGACACCAGAGCTCCCCCCAGACACCAGAGTGTCCCCATATGGTGCCAGGGCTTGAACCCAGGGCCTCAGGCACGCTAAGGCACACACCTCACTGCGTAAGCTATCTCTTCTTCCCTCAGGCCACTTTTTCTTTTTTTCACTTGTGATGAAAGAAACGCAAAGGCCGAGAAAGGCAGCCTCTCCTGGGTCAGTGGCAGCCGCTCACGGCCTGCCCGCACCACTCAGCAGACTTACATATAACGAGTCTGAATATGTATCCCTCACTTTAATTTTAAATTTTCCTGGACACATTTTGTAAGAAAACCCAAACAGGTGAAACCCATTTTGAGAATGTATCCGTTAACCCACTAGGTCCCATGAGGGAGGGTGCCTGCCCTAGCCGGGTGCAGACGAGGAGAAAGCACCCCCCACCAGTGTCCCCCACCCCTGGGCCTGTCCCCCGACTCTCTGCGCTGACTGTGCCGGGAACCCCAGGGCCCTGCCCTCTCAGGGCGCACACCCCCACCCCCACCCCCAGCGCAGCTCCTCCTGGCTCTCCCGGCTCTCCCAGCAAGTGCCCTCCTCTGGTGCACCCTGTGAACCGCAGTGTGGCAGCACTGTGACACCCCATCTGGTGTCCCTGAGGGATGGTGAGGATCCCCCGGAGATCCTGTGAGAGAGAAGGCACCCCCAAAACACCTGCCTCTGCAGGGGTGCTCTGGCGCCCCCCCTCCCTTCTGGAGCCCCAGCCCTGCCCTTCTCCCTGCGTCCAATCTCTCGCCTTCTCCTCTGCGTTCAGGGTGGGGCTCCACCTGGAGCCGAGCCGACTCTCCCTCTCTGGCGCCCCGGTGCCCTCCCAGGAGATGCGGCCTGTCTGTGGCCTGCAGCCTGCTTGGGCCCCTCACTCGCAGCCACTGATGTGGGACAGGTTTTCCTTCCACTTGGAGGCCCCCTGCTGCCCCCTCAGACCAGCCTGGGTGCTTCAGCTCCAGGGTCACTGACGGAGGACTCAGCTCCAGGCAGTGTGGTAGGGAACATTGTCCTCCCCCAGCAGCGCCCACCGACTGGAGGCTGAGGCAGATTGAGGCCGCTTGACCCCCCCAGGCCTTCTGTGCCCAGCTGGGACCCCACTCAGGCCTGCCACCTCCTGGTGTGCCCGTCGGCCTTCTGCACAAAGGTGCATCCTTGCCCAGCAGGTGGGGAGGGGCTACCCCAGCGCTTTGCCCAGCTTAAGGGGAAAGTGGGTGTCATAAGGCAGCTGGAGGGCCCCCACAGTCCTCGTCAATGCCGTGGGGTGTTGCTGCAGAGGGAAGCCTGGCCCTGGGGAGGTGGCTCAGGCCGGGCACAGGCCTTGCAGGCAGGGGCAGGGGGTCCCGGCTGCCGTCCTCAGCACCACACAGGCCAGGGTAACACTCTTGTGTGTCTCTTTCACGAGTAAGCGCATACATCTTAACAAACAAACAAACAAACAAACAAACGGGCGGGGTGGTGGCACACACGGTAGAGTCCACATGTTATAATGGGCAAGGAGCTGGGTTCCAGCCCCCATGTTGGTATGCTTTTAAAAACCCCTTCTGTTTCATTTGGTTTAAATTCCCCCTGCTTAACACTATTCTATTTACATAACCGCTTCATTCTATTTACATAACCGCTGTTAACAAGCACCACCCTCCCTCCAGGGCATTGGTTCAATCCCCACTGTTTCATGATATGTTTTTGCTCTGCCCCCTCTCCTTGTCACACTCTGATTTTCACCAGTCACTTTTCTCTCCACCCTCTCTATGTCACATCCTGTTCACTCATGCCCTACTTGGGAAGTATATATATAAAGACAACATTGTTCGTTTTAGTAGAGTTTAGCTTAGCTCGGCTTAGATTGTGCTGCGTCCTGCATGAATAAAGAGATACTGCCTACAGCTCAACCATGAGTCCCTGGTCGTCTGTTACCCGCCCGTGAAGCCAGCCCAGCGAAAACAACACCCCCAGTCCCCACCTGCAGGGGGAAGCTTCTCACATGGTGAAACAGGGCTGCAGGTGTCTCTGTCTCTCTCCCTCTCTGTCTCCCCCCTCCTCTCAATTTCTGTCTGTCTCTGTCCAAGAAATAAAGATAATTTTTTATTAAAAAACAAAACAAAACAGGGCCAGGGAGACTGCTGCACAGTGGTTCTGTAAGAGACTCTCCAGCCTGAAGCTCTGAGCCCTCAGGTTCATCTACACCCCCTCCCCCCACCACACACACACACACACACACACACACACCAACAGAAGCCAGAGCTGAACAGAGCTCTGGGAAAAGAGAAAACAGCAGCGACAAAAATAATAAACTTGGGTGGAATGAGATTCATTGTACTCCTCAACATGTACCCTGACCTATGTAAATTTTACCCTATTTAAAGCACCCATTTGCTGAAACTAACACAAATCAAGTACAAAGGGCCTATTAATAAATCGATCTTCACAAATAGATCATTAACTAGGTCATCGTTCAATCTAACTCAGTCAAACACTCTGTGCGTGGGAGCCCCGAGTCAGGACAGCCGTGACCCGGCCCAGAAAAGAGGCTGCATTTGTTCTCTCCTTCCTTTCCCCTGAGAGCAGGTGCAGGGGTCTTCAAGTAGAGGAAGGGGGGCCTGTGCCATCACAGCCAGACCTCATTTCCCAGGAAGAGGGCTTCAAGTGGTAGATGAAGGGCTGGGGGACACAGCACAGTGGTTCTGCAAGAGACTCTCACCCCTGAGGCTCCAAAGTCCCAGGTTCAGTCCCCAGCACCACCATAAGCCAGAGCTGAACAGCACTCTTGGTGTCTGTGCCTGACTGTCTCTCTCATTAATAAAATACCAACCCGCCCACCTCCTGTAAGCTCTCCTCTGCAGGGGCCGAGGCTCTGATTCCTGCCTCTGCTGCCCACTAACTGTGCGTCTTTGGGCCGGTGTCCTAAAGGGTCCACTTTCCTCACAAGCTCTGTGAGGGCACTGTGGCAGGCTTGAGGTGACATCTGTATTTTAAAATTAACTTCCGTGACACCTGAGCCTTCCATCTGCTCCGCTCTGGGTACCTACACTTGAATATATTCAGCGAGAGAGAGAGGGAGAGAGAGAGAGAGAGAGAGAGAGAGAGATGGACACGCCAGGATGCCTGAGCATCTCCCGGCTCCTGGGTGCCTGCTGGGAGTTGCTGGCCCTCCACTGGGCCTTGCGCCAGTAAGGCAGGAGGCACCTGTGCGCTGAGAGGCCGCTCTCCCTCCCTCCCTCCCTCCCTCCCTCCCTCCCTCCCTCCCTCCCTCCCTTCACTTCTTCACTTTCTTTTCTTTTTAAAATCTTTTACTTATTATTGGATAGAGACAGAAAGAAATTAAGAGGGGAGGGAGAGATAAAGAGGAAGGGGGGGGCAGGCGGTAGCGCAGCGGGTTAAGCGCACATGGCGTCAGGCGCAAGGACGGGGGAAGGATCCTGGTTCAAGCCCCTGGTTCCCCACCTGCAGGGAGTCGCTTCACAAGTGGTGAGACAGGTCTGCAGGTGCCTTTCTTTCTTTCTTCTTCTCTGTCTTCTCCTCCTCTCTCAGTTTCTCTCTGTCCTATCCAACAATGATGACAGCCATAACAACAACGATAGACAACAAGGGCAACAAAGGGAAAAAATGGCCTCCAGGAGCGGTGGATTCATAGTGCAGGCACCGAGCCCCAGCACTAACCCTGAAGGCAAAAAAAAAAAAAAAATAAAAATAAATTTAAAAAAAAGAGAGAGGGAGTCAGGTGGTAACGCAGAGGGTTAAGTGCAGGTGGTGCAAATTGCAAGGACCGGCGTAAGGATCCTGGTTCGAGCCCCCAGCTCCCCACCTGCAGGGGAGTCGCTTCACAGGCGGTGACGCAGGTCTGCAGGTGTCTGTCTTTCTCTCCCCCTCTCTGTCTTCCCTTCCTCTCTCCATTTCTCTCTGTCCTATCCAACAACAATGACAACAATAGCAATAACAATAACTACAACAATAAAACAACAAGGGCAACAAAAGGGAGTAAATAAATATAAAAATATTTTTTTAAAAAAGAGGGAAAGAGACAGACACCTACAGAACTGCTTCACCACTTGAGAATCTTTCCCTCTACAGGTGGAGAGCAGGGTCTTGAACCCAGGTCCTTGTGCACTGTAATGTGTGCCCTTAACCAGGTGTGCCACCACCTGGCTCCTCAATCTCTTTTTAAAAAGGTTTATTATGAGTGAGTCAGAGTTGGAGAGCTCAGAGCGATGCTTCCTCTGTTGTCAGGTGGTGCATGGACTGAGCCCTGGGCCTCCAGGCCAGTGACATGTGGGGGTCTCAGTGATGGGCCTGGTAGCTGGAAGGGTGCCTGAGTTCAGGGTTCAACTTTTTTTTTTTGTTTGCCTTCAGGGTTATTGCTGGGGCTCATTGCCTACATTTCGAATCCACTGCTCCTAGAGGCCATTTTCCCAATTTGTTGTATTTGTTGTTGCCCTTGTTAATGTTATTGTTGTCACAGCTGTTGTTGTTGGATAGGACAGAGAGAAATGGAGAGAGGAGGGGAAGACAGAGAGGGGGAGAGAAAGACAGACACCTGCAGACCTGCTTCACCGCCTGTGAAGCGACTCCCCTGCAGGTGGGGAGCCGGGGGCTCGACATGCTGGTCCTTGCACTTTGCGCCGTGTGAGCTTAACCTGTTGTGCTACCGCCTGGCCCCCTCAAAGTTTTTATTTATTTTTTGCCTCTGCTTGTCTGAGTTCAGTCATGTATCCCTGGTAGCTAGCTGGGGAGCAGCCCCGCTGGAGGAGCACAGAGTGCCGGTCTGCTTCTCTCTCTCTCTCTCTCTCTCTCTCTCTCTCTCTCTCATAAAGCCCATTCTAGCTCATGTGAAAGAAACAAACCAGAAATAAAGCAGTGCTGGCTCGTATTTGGGTTCCTGTTTGCCATCTATTTACTTGTTTTGCTTTTGTCTTTTCTAGACTGACAATTTGGTGTAGCTTTTGGACTTAATTCTATATTCAGTTTGAAAACTGCATTTTTTTAAAACTGGGAATTCTGTCGAATGGGGGCTTGGAGAGGCCCTGGACCAGGACACGGAGGGTGAGGGGTGAAGGGTGGGGGAGAAAAGAAGGGTACACTAGACTAGTGGGCTGCTGGTCCACCCCCCCACCCTTTGACGTCTGTTGCCTACAAGTCTCCTGGGTGTGCCCTGCCCTCCACTTTATTTTTAACAAGATTTAGTTCTTTTTTTGTTTGTTTTTTGTTATTTATTTTCCCTTTTGTTGCCCTTGTCTTTTTTTATTATTACTGTTGTAGTTATTATTGTTGTTGTTAATTGTCGTTGTTGTTGGATAGGACAGAGAGACATGGAGAGAGGAGGGGAAGACAGAGAGGGGGAGAGAAAGACAGACACCTGCAGACCTGCTTCACCGCCTGTGAAGCGACTCCCCTGCAGGTGGGGAGCTGGGGCCTCAAACCGGGATCCTTATGCCGGTCCTTGCACTTCGTGCCACGTGCGCTTAACCCACTGTGCTATCGCCCGACTCCCACAAGATTAAGTTCTTAATGAGAGAGAGGAGGACAGAGAGAGCCAGAGCACTTTGATGACAGGCCGAGACGCCGCCACCTTGCCCACGGTGCCCCCCACCTGTCTGGAGTCTGTGGCTCTGCCCAGCAGCCTCGTCTGTGCTCAGCTCATTCTCATTTGCTCTCGGCAGCTGTCCTGTGCCCAGCCCCTCCTGCGGTGCCTCTGCACGGCGAGGAACTCTCCCAAAGCCCTGTCTCTGAGGCCGGGCCCTCCATGTGACGCTCGGCTGTGTCTTCTCTTCTGTGAGGGACCAACTGTTAACATGCTGACCTGGAGGGCTTGGGGTTCTCGCTCTCCCCCCTCTCACAAATACACTTTTTTTTAGCTTTACTTCAACAGGAGCCAGCTCCTGACCTTGGCTCCCAAACCCACATGAGGCTGACCTCTCCCTGACTGTCAA